>NC_054745.1:20239508-20548258 GCF_018143015.1 Lytechinus variegatus | reverse complement strand
GTAACACAGTGTGATCAAAATGTGTTAACAGTGTTGCACAGTGTGTTTAGTGTCCACGGTGTTGCAAAGTGTGTTCATAGTGTAACACAGTGTGATCAAAATGTGTTAACAGTGTTGCACACTGTGTTTAGTGTCCACGGTGTTGCAAAGTGTGGTCAAAGTGTGTTCATAGTGTAACACAGTGTGATCAAAATGTGTTCACAGTTTGCACAATGTGTTTAGTGTCCACAATGTTGCACAGTGTGTTCAAGAGACTTAACTGTACTTTGCGCTATGTAAAATTTGATTACCATTATCATTATTATCATAATTATACTTACGAATTCTGAATGTAAAATTCAAATGATCCATCTGTCGTACTCAACAAGGGGAAAATCTCTTCATCTGATACTGGTTCTATGAAACACCACATCTCAATAAAGAAATGTGCAGTCAAGTGGATTGATCGTACCTCTCCGATATCGATATATGTGGTATTCCCATCAAACACAAGAGCCTTGTTCAATCTACACCCAAAACAACATAGAAATTTTCATTTATTTACATGATTATTCATATAAATGTCATTATCTACATTATGAGTATAATCAATATTCAATTTATTTATTCAGTAATCATCAGTTACACTACAAATGCAAAAATATAAACCAAAATCAATAATCATCAAACAAATTGCATATCGATACAAATACAAAGAGAATACACCAGCAAAAGAGCAATACAAGATAATCAATATCATTATCATAATAATCTTTCCTATCATCCTCAATTAGCATTGGGAAATATTATCACAAAAAAATGTATCATTAGTGATTCCGTTAGTTATATTCTAACATCATATTGTATTATTGTTCTGTTCATATCATCAAAGGGGGAGAGATCAGAGAACAATATGAGGTAGGGTGGATGGAGCGGCATTACTCTAATTACCTACCTGCTAAAAACACTAGTATTCCATATTTGACCAGATGGGATGGGGGTGGGGCAGCGGGCTACACTATCATTACCTACCTGCTAAAACACTTGTATTCAACATTTGACAAGAAGGGGTGGGGGTGGCGGCAGGGCGTTACTATCTTTACCTCCCTGCCCAGACACATGCAATTCATGTTTGACAAGACGGGGTGGGGCAGCGTGCTATACTATTATTACCTACCTCTCAAAACACTTTGACAGAAGGAGGGGGGAATACTACCATCTACTTGGTAAGACATTTGTACTCCATATTTGACCAGAGCGGGTGGGGGGCATGGCAACCTACCTGCTATACTATCATTACCTAACTCTCAAAACACTTTGACAGAAGGAGGGGGGAATACTACCATTATCTACTTGGCAAGACATTTGTACTCCATATTTGACCAGAGCGGGTGGGGGGCATGGCAACCTACCTGCTATACTATCATTACCTACCTTACCTCTCAAAACACTTTGACAGAAGGTGGGGGGAATACTACCATTATCTACTTGGTAAGACATTTGTACTCCATATTTGACCAGAGCGGGTGGGGGGCATGGCAACCTACCTGCTATACTATCATTACCTAACTCTCAAACACTTTGACAGAAGGAGGGGGGAATACTACCATTATCTACTTGGCAAGACATTTGTACTCCATATTTGACCAGAGTGGGTGGGGGGCATGGTAACCTACCTGCTATACTATCATTACCTACCTTACCTCTCAAAACACTTTGACAGAAGGTGGGGGGAATACTACCATTATCTACTTGGCAAGACATTTGTACTCCATATTTGACCAGAGCGGGTGGGGCAGGGGGGGGGGGGGGGCATGGCAACCTACCTGCCAAGACACTTGTATTCCATATTTGACCAGAGGACACCGTCTTGGTGGTCCATGAATATACCCAGACGACCCCCAAGATACATGATGTCATATATATCACTTGAATCGGTTAGCAGACCATCAACGGTGAATATCTGGACCCTATACAGTATGAAGGGAAAAAAATATATATAAAATACTATTGATTTGCAATCAGCGACGCTTTCATTGATAACCAGATAGAATAGGCATCCTAATTACTGTCTGTCATCATACATGTAATAGACCATGATGGTCCCCCTTCTGATCTCGGCCGTTGCTCACGCGATCGCGCCTAAATTTGGCACGCACATTCTTTACCACATAAAATGCAAGCTACATGTAGTATGAAAGAAAAATTCTGAAAAGAATTATTTTTTATATATTATGAATAAATTATGCAAATTTATTCATGAAAAACATTATTTGCATATTCAACACCCAACTTTACCTCAAATTTTCTTCTTCTATTGTAGATGTCATCTTTGTCATCTAATTTAAAATTTCCACAAAGAAAAATTGTGAAAACCATTTTTTCCCTTATGTATTTCTTTGTTTCCAGATTTTCTTATGTATTTCCATGTTTTTGCATCTTTTGTTTTTCATTTTTTTTCAATGGATATTATTACAGACCATTTAACAAGTAAATTAAACCCTAAATCAATTAAGCAGACCAATTAGAACGAAAAATCATCACCTTTTATGAATTTCATCTCCCTTAGACTTTGTACACAAAGTATAAAAATGAGCCATTTTTGGCAGGACATTGTCTCGTAAAAAAGTCACGTGACGTCTTGATACTAAGTCGTGAATTCGGTCTTTAGCGGGATTTTTTGAAATAATAAAATGATCATCACCTGAACTTTCCAATGGATGGTGTGTGTACGATTTTCCATCTATAAGGTGTCTTGTAGTTCCAGGTTTTGAGGTCTCTGTCTTGCCATATCACATGGGAATAATCTGTGTAAGTCTGATAAGACCACAGAGCAGCAAGGAAGTCATCGCCATGGTCTTTAGCGAATATCCTCTATGGAACAGCATTATGTAGTAAGACGGAAAAAGAAAAAAAGTTTATCAGGGAAATCAATCCATAATTTATTATTTATAAAAGGTCAAGTCCACGACAGAACAAACTTGATTTGAATAAAAAGAGAAAAATAAAAGAAGCATATCACTGAAAATTTCATCAGAAGAAATTCATTGAGAGCTGTGAGATTGACCATCTTTATGCATTTCTCGAAGAGGCAAATCTCGACCTATTTTAAATCCATAGTCAGCTGTTCGTGTCAACAATTTTTTGGGGACAAAGTCAACCCATATGGCCAATTTGAAGCATCCATAATGATGGTGATTTGGAAACTTTACAGATTTCATACCTTTCTATTTAATATACTTTAATAGTCTGATATTCAACATTTTGATTATCTAATTGTCTATTTTCCCCCCTTTTAAACATCTAAAACAACTTTCTTTGCTGGATTACCCTTTTGGTAAATACACGCAGCACAAACTGGCCTTGCACCAAATGTTTTGAAAAAGATTAGAATTAGTGAAAGTATATGTAGATGAAGTATTATATCAGAAGTGGATAAGGTAGTGCATTAGGACCAGGGGGGTGTTTCACAAAGATTGACTTAAATCGCACTTAAATGCGGACACGTACATGATATGCAACGCGCGATCTTATTGATAGATACGCAGTAGTGCGCGTCCTTATGAAACACCCCCTAGGAGGTGGTGTTTCACAAATATTTAAGCATGACTTAGTGTCATACCTCAATTTCAGATGCCTAAATCGTGCATCATGCATACAGGGCGCACACTACCGTGCATCCATCAATCAGATTATGCATCAAACATGTGCACGTCAGCATTTAAAGATAAATTCCAGTTTTGGTAATGATCTCAAAATGACTTTTTACAGAATCTAATATAATGACCACCAAAGTGTCTGTTTGTATGAATAAAAAATATGTGCCAAAGGATTCTGGAAGGAATTGTGTAATTGCTGAGAAATAAGCAAAATAAGCGCGGATTTGGTCACTTCCGTCGGGTCTTTACTCCGGCAAGAATAATACACTGTCCCACGTGAGCCTATCTGTGTTGGTGATCTTCAGTGTGAACATTTTTCAGCGTAGATTTCAAGATTTCACAAAATTCAGTTTATGTATAACTGTACCAGATCTAGATCCTCAGTGATATACTGACAATTAAGCCTTGTTTATTTACAGACTTTCTCATGAAATCAGTGTTTACTGCAACTGCTGGCATTTCTCTTTAATCCATTTCCAACTGGAACCGGGGTATACCTGTGTAGAGTCTATGGGAATTACAGAATTTAGTATTCATTGGCCCGTATTCTGAAGTCGGGTTTAACTTAAACTCGGGTTTAAAGTTGTGGTTGAAGTATGGATAGACAATTGTTACATAAATCACTAACAGTAGAGATATCACATTTCAGCTCATTTGGCTCTAAAATCATTCATAATTGTGCAGGAAGTATAACTAGAGAATTGTCTTCACCATCGATGAATCAGGAAAGAGCACCGTAAACGTAAGATACATACAACTTAATAAAAATTTTGACACTTTTGGCTCACCATAATTTTAGCACAGAGTTAGACCATGGTCCAAGTTAAACCTGACTTCAGAATACGGGCCAATGGGTTTAAATAAGCAATACTCTATGTCACACTCAACTCTTTGTGAAACACCTCCCCCATTCCCCCCGGCGTATTTTTGTCACAGACCTTAATGACCATTCCAGGAAGATTTGTTTCCGTTTGGAAACCTAACTGCTTCCACCATTGTACCACGTAGAATTGCCTGAGATTGTGGAAGCCGAAAACCAATCCAATGCACATGTTATCCCCCGTCTCCTCATCACCGCTGACGTACATGGTGCCCGTGTAGATCACGTCCTCAAATTTTTCGTTGCTGACAAGGAGCACAGGAACGTTTTTATCTTTCTTGCCGTGGACCTCTCTTCCCTGTCACAGACATGATATGAAAATCAATTGAAATGTAATGTAATTGAGTGAAATGAAATGGAATATAAATATGAAATGAGATGCAATACAGTGCAATGAATATATAGACTGGGCTATTTTGACAACTAAGAAACCTGTGGGGGGCTGATTCAGCACCCCCCTCACGGTTATGATCTCGGCCATCGATTGCATGATCGCCACGAAATATGGCACACACGTTACCCATGGCATAATCTACACAATTTTAAGGTCGACATCTGTGAAAAATCTCATTGCTAATTAATTATGCTAATTTATTCTTAAAATAAATATTTTGCTCTAATTAGCTAAATAGTGCCCCTAAAATGCAATTTTTTTTGTACAGGGATCTGATCAAATGTACTTTAAAGAAATTACAACATCACATTTATTAAAAATGTCGAGGGAGGGGGGGGGGGGCTAAATCAGCCCTCCCCCAGTCTTCTTAGGTTTATCCCTATCTAGGCCAGGCTATTTTTAGAGATCATATGGCTGGGGGGGGGATCTCTACCGTCGATTGTGCCACTTGCCTGGAACGTAATCTACAAAATTCTGTATTAATTTATTTCATGCAAATCGCTTTTAATTTATGCTTATTTATGCATAATTAGTATGCAAAATCATACTTTCTCAGCTAATTCCCTAAATAAAGCTCCAAATGTTCTAACTCTTTGTGGTAATCTCCACAAAAGAACATGAATAGAATTGCGATATCAGAACAATTTCTGATGTATTTCTTAGTTTTTTAGCTTTTGTTTTTTTGTTCTTCATTGAACTTTGATGGAGACCCATTTTGAGATCATAAACAGCAAAAAATAAATCCATTTAATAGACCAGCAAAACTAAAAATAACCATACAATTATGATTAAGGGTTGAAAACACAATTTGCATTGACTTTATGCACGAAATCACATTTTTGAGCAATTTTTGGTCTGACATGCACTTACAAAATGTTGCATAATTTTGTAACCCCGTACCTGGTCATCGCAAATTTGGTCTCAAAAGATGCGCAAGAATTTAACAAAAAAGTCAGCAAGCGGTGGGTAAAAAAATTTTGCGCTGGAAAAATATTGCGCGAATCGTTGAGAGGGCTGGGCTACAAGCCCCCGGCCTAGATAGGGTTTAATGAAATTAAATGCAATGCAATCCAATGATATGAAATGAAATGCAATGAAACAAAATGAAATTTAAAAAAATGAAGTGCTGTGAATTTACATAAAATAAAATGCAATGAAATGTAATACAATGCAATGAAATGAACGCAATGAAATGAAATGCAATAAGAAATGAAATGCAATGAAATGAAGTGCAACGATATGAAATGAAATGCAACGCAATGAAATGAAATGCAATGATACGAAATACAATGATACGAAATACAATGAAATGAAATGCAATGCAATGAAATGAACGCAATGAAATGAAATGCAATAAGAAATGAAATGCAACGATATGAAATGAAATGCAATGCAACAATATGAAATGAAATGCAATGATACGAAATACAATGAAATGAAATGCAATGCAATAAAAAGAACGCAATGAAATGAAATGCAATAAGAAATGAAATGAAATGAAGTGCAACGATATGAAATGAAATGCAATGCAACAATATGTAATGAAATGCAATGATACGAAATCAAATGAAATGAAATGCAATGCAATGAAATGAAAAGCAATTAAATGTAATGATATGAAATGAAATGCAATGATATGAGCTGAAATGCAATTTTTCATTGCTGACCATGAATATTTGTTACTGACATGAAAGTTTTTATTCTGTTTGCCATGGACCTCTCTTCCCTGTCACTGACAAGATATGGAAATCAATTGAAATTGAGTGAAATTAAATTAAATTAAATGGAATATAAATATGAAACAAAATGCAATAAAGTGCAATTAAATGAAATCACTCAAATGAAATAAAATGCAATGCAAACAATAGTATTAATGAAATGCAATGAAAAGAATTGGAAATAAAATAGAATGTGGTGATGTGAAGTAAAACAAATTGAAATGAAATGTAATACAATGCAGTGAAAAGAAATGCTATGAAATGAAATGCAGTGATACGAGATGAAATGCAATGTAGTGTAATATAATGCAATAAAATGATATAAAATGCAATGCAAAGCAATGCAATGAAATGTACTGTAATACAGTGCAATCAAATTAAATGCACTTTAATGAAATTAATATAAGGAAATTTAATACAATGCCATGAAATGAATTGTAATGAAATGAAATAAATGCATGCAAAAAAATGAATGCAATGAAATGAAATTCAATGCAATGAAATATGAAATAAATGCACTGCAATCAAATGGAATGAAATGACGTGACTTGAAATGCAATATGAAATGAGATATCAAAGCCATACCTTATCAGAGAAGAACCAAGTTACCCCTTGCGTGGGGAATTTCAGATTGCCAACTATCCCATTGGTCCAATTAGAACTGTGCAATCGAGGGTTCTTCGGACAATTATCAACCTCATCATCAAAGCCATCTCCATCAAAATCAGTCTCGCAAGCATCTCCTATGAAATTCTCTGTTGTAAAAATATAACAATGACAACACATCATTATAATCATGAAAATTTATTGAAATGTTAAAATATAGTTATGCTAAAAGTTATCACCACAGAAACTAAAATATTTTTCAAGCAGAAAATTACTTGGTAACATAGCTACTATTGCAAACGCGACCTATTAAGAAGTGAAAGAGTGTGCTATAATTCAAATGGGTCTTTATAACAAGACTACACTCTGTGAATTCTGCATTATGGGTAATGAATCTGGCCAGATATGATAATCTGAGGTAGGGCTATTAAGGTTGCAGGTTACTATTCCCTTTAATGGATACATTAATACGAACCGATATCATCTACTTGATCTTCATTTTGGACCAACGGACAATTATCGACCTCATTCAAAATGCCATCATCGTCAATATCCTCATCACATGCATCGCCTGAAAAAAGAAAGCAAATGGCAAAATTATGCAAAAAATACAGATTATTATGAAATACACGATTGTTACCAATCATGGCAAGGTATTCCTATTTAACCTTCATAAAATCTTCATCTTGCAAATAATGGCATAGTAATATTCAAAGACAATTTTATTGTTTGCTTTAATGGAGAGTAATGCTATATGTATATCAGTAAATAATTGAATGATGGTAAAATCAAAGAGATGAAACCATATCACAACATGCCTCTAATTATCCAACGCCCCCCCGACAAAAGGATACATATTCCTTCAAAGGTTTTGAATACATATGAGATTTTTTTTTTCAATTTTACCTTCACCATCACCATCAATATCAAGCTGTTCAGCATTAGGGACATAAATACAGTTGTCATCGTAATCATGTACGCTGTCACCGTCTCTGGTTAAGGAATTTGAATTAAATGACAGAAAAGGAAAATTTGATATTACCTATTGGTTAGTTTCCACATAATCTCAGTATAATATATCTTCTTCTTTTTATGTTGGTTTGAGTGACGATTAGTCATATTTGACTATTGTCGCCATTGACTCTATCTATAAAAATCTCACTTATCACATAATGTATTATTACCAATATGATGTATACATATATGAAATATTCTTCTAATATGAAAAGGATAATTATATTGTATACAAAAGTTTGTCGTAACTCTTGTCAAAGTGGCATATAAACAAATCTTCACCAAAAACAAACCGCTATCTTGAGCTCAGTTCCAACTAGTTGCACTTGCCCTGCCCTTTCAAAGATGCATTCATACCAGTTAGCACGGTACATTGTGTACATTACTGTGGAAATACAAATGGTTTACAGTAGGGGAAAGAACACAAACATTGAGAGAAAAACAAGAAGACATATGCCTTTTGCTCATTGCAGATGGCATAATCTATAATAATCAAAGAAAAAAAACATAGAAAATGAAAAATTATGCATAAAATCAGATTTCTGCTCTAAATCAAGAAATTAAGGTCATATGATGATAGATATGTAAGTACCGGTTTGTAACAAATTGTAGGCCTATGTCACTTACAATGCTCGGTTGTCTAAATAGGACTTCCTTCCATGAAGGAAGCAATTCCTTGAATCAGTATAGCCGTCGAAAGCTGGGGTAATGGTATGCAGCACTTTGAAGCATTGCAAAAAAGTGCTATGTAAATGATGCATATCATTATATTTTCATTATAAGGAAAAAATTACGATAGTCAATCACTAAATGAAAGCAAACATACACATCAGACTCCCCATTGTCGCATTCATCACCATATCCATCCTTGTCATAGTCGTCCTGATCAGGGTTAGTGACGAAGGGGCAATTATCACAAGCATCGCCTACGTCGTCCCCATCGGTATCCTCTTGATCAGGGTTGTAGACAAACTTGCAGTTGTCCTTCCAGTCCTTGAGACCTAGGATCAAGGGTAAGATCATCACAGGTTATGCTTAACTCATACCCATGAAACCTACCCCAACAGGTGAAACCTACCCCAGAGTTGTAAACAAACTTGATGTTTACCTTCCAGTCCTTGTGACCTATGATCAAGGGTAAGATCATCACAAGTTATGCTCAACTCATATCTGTGAAACCTACCCCAACAGGTGAAACTTTACCCAAGAGTTGTAAACAGACTTGAAGTTTACCTTCCAGTCCTTAAGACCTATGATCAATGATAAGATCATCCTTGGGCCCTGTCATTTACTGTTTTCATGACAATTCAGTATGCTTCTCTTTGTTTCCAAAAGACATTGAGCAAATTTCCTAAAGAAAAAATTATGACATTGATGGATTTCCATATACTTCAGATTGATCGGATCAATTGTAATTCTTTATAAGATGGGGCCCAGGTTATGCTTAACTCATACCTGTGAAACCGACCCAAACAGTTGAAACCTTGGAGCCTACCCAAGGGTTGGAAACAAACTTGATGTTGTTCCTTCAGTCCTAAGACCTAATGTCAGGTATAAGATCATCATAGGTTATGCTCATCTCGTATTCATGAAACCGACCCCAACAGGTAAAACCAACCCCACAGTTATAAAATGAACTTGATGTTATTCTCCCAGTCCCTGAGACATATAGGATCAAGGGTAAGACTATCACAAGTAAGATGCTATACTCACAACCAACCGAACCAACAGGTGAACCTACCCCAGGGTTGTAAACAAACTTGCAGTTGTCCTCCCAGGGGTCCGTTGCAGAGAGAGTTGCGATCGATCGCAACTCTAAAAATCATGCGTAACTTGATATTCAACCAATCAACAGTGCGCATTTGGGACTTGCGATTGATTATTTGACTTGCGTTTAAACGCAACTGTTTCTGCAACGGACCCCAGTCATAGTGACCCTAGAGCCCAGCACACACTATGCAACGCGATTGCACCAAGATGCGATCGCATCAAAATTACAGTGTGCGCCAACCTACAACACGCTGCAACTGCGTCCTGCTTTGCTGCAGTAGGATCGCAGACCACAACTCAGACAATTGAAATGTCAAATCTTTCTACAATTTTGCTGATTTCAGCCAATCAGATTTGTCCTTGACAATGACATCATGGCCAATTTGCTGCGCTGACAACTTTTGTGCAAAGAAGAGGTTCCATGAAAGCACCCAGATGGGACTGACAACTTGTTGGAATGGGCTCTTAGTGCATTCGCATCGCATAGTGTATGCTGGGCTTAAATTCAAGGGCAAGACCATCACAAGTTATGCTCCATTCACAACCGTGAAACCAACCCCAAACTGAACAATAATAGGTCAGGGCCGAGTAACATGAGGAGTAGCAATTGAATGCTCATTTGTGTTTTACCCTTCATTGTGCATTTAATGGAATCAACTATGAAAATTTGTTCTGTGATCAATGCATATTTTTTGTAGCATCACATTCATTTGCTCATTCAAAGTTATTTATTGAGGTAAAAAAAAAAAAACAAATACATGACGCTCTGATTGCTGCATGTCGCCAAATGAAAAAATAAATAAATTACAAGTATTACATGCAAATTTGATAACCCACAAGGTAATATATAACATACATAACCTTAGAATGCCATATGACAGAACAACAAAACAAGGAATAACCATTATTATACAACATTAAAGTATATAAAAAAAATATTCAAATGAAGTATAAAAACAATGAAGTATCAAAATAATGAAACAAATGAAATATCATATATACATACAGTGCATCCCAGAAAAAAATGAAACCGAGATTTATCGATGATTTATCATAACTTAATCACAAATAAAATAGACAAATGACCTACCATTGTAAAGCTTAGAGTCTCCTCTTTCATCTGAAATTACTTAGATTATTTGTCATCCATGCATGAGTGAGAAAAAACAATTTGAAGAGGGGATACCAAAAAAGTCATTTGGCATGCTGTATCTGGGTTTCAAAAATTCTGAAAACCACATTTTCAATATCTGCTCTTTAATTTGATACCTTAATTACAGAAAATGGTCAATAAATAACAAAGTTCTGGTCATTTTAAATAAGGCTTGAATTTCAATGATTTCATAAAATGAAGATGTTTTACAGGCTAGCGTTCAAACTCACACAACACTCCTTTCTGTTGACGATCAGCCATGCATTAAGTCATTTGTTAACCATGCGATAGCTTCTGTGGGAAACCAGTGAAAACATGTTTCTTTAATGAAATTATGAAAATACAAGCATTGTTTCGAGGGAACATAAATTTTACTTCTTGACCATTTTTTGTGATCTAGGTGTCAAAATAAAAGAGCAAATATTGAACTTTTTAGACATGTGATTTTCTTTTTGAAATTCAGATACCCCCGCCAAATGAGTTTTTGGTATCCTTTCTTCAAATTGTTTTTGCTCACTCATGCATGAATGAGGAATAAGCTAAGTAATATCAGATAAAAGAGGAGATTCCAAGCTTAACATTGGTAGGTCATTTGTCTATTGTATTTGTGATTAAGTTCTGATAAATCGTCATGTAATCTTGGTTTGGTTTTTTCTGGGACGCAATGTACATACAGTTGACGCCAAAAGCTTGCATACACCCATGTATTTCAGTGAAATTTGTTTGCCAAATATCGTAAAATTTACTACATGTATATCTTCGGAAATTTAAATACTAAATGTACCATGATGAATTTGGTATGAAATGAAATAGCATGCTTTTGTTTAATTCCTCTAAAATATGAAGATTTTTTTTTGAAAAAATAACATCTAAATATTTTTCAGCTCCTGATGACAAAGCAATGTGATGAAGGGGCATGATATACCTACTTCTTTGATATCTAATTTGTCATGAAAGCACAAGCAATAAGATACAGTCAATTTTAAGATTTTTGGCAAGTGTCAACCTTTCTTTGAATTTCCTGGGTGTATGTAAACTTCTGGCCTCAACTGTATACATATAAAAATCATATTGATTATCAAATCATGTGAGACTGTGGGTACATTAACTGAATTTGAACGCACACAAACCCATGTACATGTACATGGCCATATAAATTTACAGGGGGGGGTGCCCTAAAAGATGGAAACATACATGCACATGTACATTTTTTTACTGAAAATTTTCACAAAGTTGACCAAAAGTGATCACAAGATCATGCTGGAACTTTTGCAGTTCTGTGGAAAATAACAAGAGCAAAGGGGAGGAAGGGCCTGTCAATACAAGGTGGGAAAATGAAGTAAAACTGACAGGGTGCTTTAAAAAAAATAATCTCAATTGTTCAAAAGACAATGTATGCATGTACTGAGAAAAAGGCATCAATATTGCAACATCTTGTGTGCACATTGTGCGCATGGGAAGGGTAAATATTTTTATCTATCATGAAAAATAGCGCATACATTCTTAATTCTGAAGCTTCATTAATCCCAAGGTTTGGATATTCAGAAGGTTCGTTAATCCAAAAATGAAGTGAGGTTTGTAATTCCGAAGGTTCGTTAGTCCCAAAATGAAATGATTAACGGACCTTATTTCGTTTTCAGACTAACGAACCTTCGGAACAACAAACCTTATTTCGTTTTCAGATTAACAAACCTTCAGAACATCAAACCTTATTTTGTTTTCAGATTATCGAATCTTCGGAATAACGAACCCTCGGAATAACACCACAAATGTTCAGATTAACGAACCCTTTTACGTTTTCGGATGAATGGACATCGAGGTATAGGCAATTTACCTGTTTCGGAATTTCGAACCTTCGGATTTACAAAGTGTAACCCCAAAATAGAATATTCATAGTGACTTGAATTACAATGGGAAAAACGAAAACAAATACATGTTAAAGGTACATGTAAAATGAGATGAAGCAGGATTACTTGTTTTTGAAAAAAAAAATGGTGTCCATCTTCCGATGATAGTGGTCCCTGAGCAAGGACTTTGTATATTGAGCGACAAGACTGGAGGTCAGGAGTGTGTGGGTGTGTGAGGGTTTATGCGAGTGTGGGTGTGAGATGATGAAGTCTGATATTCCATAAATAAGTAAATGTCTGAACAAGTATCTTTACAGTAATTGTGCAGGTTTGCTTTAAATGGTGCTGTAGTTTATCCTGAAGCTGCCTTTTTAAACGGTTTCTAAAACGGCCAAATTCTGAAGCTGTGATCTCGTGCAAAAATACCCTTGATAACCTAGTCGGTGATCAATCATTCATTAAAAAAAATTGCTTTTGGATAATTGAATGGTACTAATTACTTGTTCCATCGCACTGTCATAGTCTTGTGATGAGAATGGTTAACAAAATATCAAGGAGCCAAATCCCAAATCCCTATACTGTAATACACATCATTTTTGTTTGAACATTACAGATATCAAACACAAGCGTTACCTTTAAAACTGTTCACATGCCCTCGGCTATGCTTTGGGCATGTTAGAACTTCCAAAGTAAGCCATCCGTGTAATATTCTTACCAGTGACCCCTATGTGTATTATTTGCATCATAATGAATGAATAAAAATCAATATTTCATGCCCATCCAATAATGTGAAAGGCTCATTTTACATGCATGGCTCTGAACGAAATCAGATTGCTGGAATTTTCACGTCCATTCTATAATACATGTACTTTACTATACAAACCTTCGTCATCCTCTTCTATACCTAAATTGATAACATTAGAGCGAATAGCGAGAAAAACATATAAATCTATTACTTTCTATTAATTGACTTAATAAAGGATGTATTCACAACCGTCCAACGCCTACTTAGCTTTTTGCACGCAAGTAAATGGGGAGGGCTGAATGTGTAAATTCTGTACCATCCAAATGTACTATTGCATACCTTAGGAGGTACGGTAATGGTACATTTCAATTCATTTCGTTCAGTACAGGAGCAATACTGTACATGTATGCATAGGATCTACTGGCTAAATGCACACTGTTCAGTTTCCATTCACAGAATTTATTTCTGAATTCATTAAAAACCAATACAATGAAAACAAAATTATATATACCTAAAGAAAATACAAATAAAAAAAGGAAATGCCACTGGCAGTCTCATCTGCATTATGCGATGCAATACTGTATAGCAGCAGTGCTGACTTTGATTAACAACTATTGAATAATTAGTCACAAAAATACCATTCATAAGAAAATAAAATACTATGCTCATTGATCATAAGTGACCTTTCACCTTGGCAATATGACCTGAAACTCATTCGATGATACTTGATTACTCTTATGTCTAAGTTTCATCAAAACTTGATCTATAAACTTTCAAAGTTATGATGGCAGTTCAACAAATACCCCAACATTACCAAAATTCATTGACCCTAGATAGCCTTTGACTGGGATCATGTGACCTGAAACTCATGCAAGATGTCTAGTAATACAGTGAAACCTGTTTATAGTGACCATCAAGGGAAAAACAAAATGAGGCCTTCATAGACAGGTGGCTGCTATAGACAGGTTCTTAATACACATGATCTTCCTCCATGGAAATTGGTTTAGTGGTCACTATAGACAGGTGGCTACTATAGACAGGTTTTTATACACATGATCTTCCTCCATGGAAATTGGTTTAGTGGTCACTATAGACAGGTGGCCAATAACACAGGTTTGACTGTACTTCATTACCCTTATGTCCAAGTTTCATGAATAAGTTATGATGACATTTCAAAAACTTAACCTTGGTTAAGATTTCAATGTTGACGACGCCGCTGCCATCCCAGCGTTGCCTATAGCCTTGCTCTGCTATGCCGGCAAGACAAAACAAAGATAAGGTATCAACAGAACATCATTAATACATAGAGTATTAACAGTGGAATAATAACTGGCACATATGACACAAAATTATAAATAGACAGAACGATGAAAATAACTAAAAGCAACCAAACAAATAGGTATCAACAGAACAGATATGCATTCAGTGGTAAGAGTAAAATGATAATTGGCAAATACTTGCGACATTAGAGGTGAAACAAATAATGAAAATTTGGCATGCCCTAAAGAGCCATAAAAAGGCTTGTTGAGACTAAGAGAAATTATTGTCAAAATAATATTCAGAGAGTCAAAAGGGGCCGAAGCTTTTGATCCTAGCAGAATCTTCGTCGGAGGCAAAATGACCAATAATATTCAAAATAATATTCAGTATACTGGTTTGGATGTAGCAATTACCAAAGAATGAATAGATATAAAAATCATTATAAAAAAACAAATTAACTTGATACAACTTATAACAAGTAGAACAGACATGAGAAACATAAATAAAACCAGTTTAGATTAAAACATTAAAAATATATCGATAAAAATTACTCATTAATATTAAATGTACCGAGGTCTAAACTATGCAATAACTTGAGGCCTGCATAGTGTATTGAATGATTCGATCTATCATTTTAATTCTTAATGTGGCTATTGGCTCCACATCATCCAAATTCAATGACAATTCTTCAGTCAAAGCCATATCAAGATTATCTCACTTTTCCATATATTAGATATAACACACCTCATTATACACAAAAATATTATCTTTTCTCATGTTAACCATTGCTACCCTTAACCTTTGGGATACTTTAAAATGAATTTCAAACTGACCAACAATGTGTGCTTTTTCTCACTGACTGTATGTTACAAAGTCTTAAATATTGTACCTTTTGAGATAATACAGAATGAAAAAATTAGCCTATAAGACTTGGAGTGGAACAAAATTATTCTTGAGAGGAACGGTACCTGTTTCGCTACTTGGCTACATATTTATTGCATAATGAATTAATTAAGAAGTGAAATAGCTTTTTTATTATTCAAGTGGGACTTTATTGCAAGATTACATTGCTTAGAATGTTGCACTATGGGTAATGAATTTGGCAAGATAAGATTAGTTCAGGACCTGAGGTGGGGCTATTAAGGCTGCTAATTCGTATGCCCTTTAAAACATTCACAATAACATAAATCATGCGCATGAGTACATGTATTTGCTAAAAAATCCTTGAAACACATCACGATATACAGTGCGTCCCACAAAAAATGAAATTGAGGTGATGATTTATCATGACTTAATCACAAATAAAAAAGACAAATGACCTAACAATGTAAAGCTTAGAATCTCCTCTTGCATCTGAATTTACTTAGATTATTTCTCATTTACGCATGAGTGAGCAAAAACAATTTGAAGAGGGGATATCAAAAAGTCACTTGGTGGGCTGTATCTGGGTTTAAAAAAGAAAACTACATTTTAAAAAAGTTCAATATCTGCTCTTTAATTTGATATCTTAATTTCAGAAAATAGTCAAGAAAAAACAAAGTTCTGATTACTTGAAATAAGGCTTGAATTTCAATAATTTCATAAAATGAAGAGGTTTTACAGGCTAGCATTCACAATCACTCGAAACTCCGTTTTGTTGACAATCAGCTATGCATTAAGTCTTTTGTTAAAGGACAAGTTCACCCCAACAAAAACTTGATTTGAATAAAAAGAGAAAAAATCAGCAAGCATAACACTGAAAATTTCTTCAAAATCGGATGTAAAATAAGATTAAAGTTATGACATTTCAAAGTTTTGCTTCATTTCACAAAAACAGTTATATGAATGAGCCAGCTACATCCAAATGAGAGAGTTGATGTCATCCACTCACTATTTCTTTTGTTTTTTTTATTGTTTGAAATATGAAATATTTTGATTTTCTCGTCATTGTCATGTGAAATGAAGTTTCATTCCTCCCTGAACACGTGGAATTCCATTATTTTAACATTTTGTGCTTCAGGCAAGGAGGTCCCAATCGTAAAATTCGTAAAAATTGAAATATTGTATAATTCAAACAATAAAAAACAAAAGAAATTGTGAGTGAGTGACATCATCAACTCTCTCATTTGGATGTAACTGGCTCGTTCATGTAACTATTTTGTTAAAAATAAGCGAAACTTTGAAATGTCATAACTTTCTTATTTTACATCCGATTTTGATGAAATTTTCAGCAATGTGCTTGTCTGATTCAAATCAACATTTTTCTGAGGTGGACTTGAGCTTTAACCGTGCGATAGCTTCTGTGGAAACCAGTGAAAACACGTTTATTTAATTAAAATTAAGGAAATACAAGCATTGTTTCAAGGGAGCAGAACTTTTTACTTCTTGACCATTTTTTGTGATTAAGGTATTAAATAAAAGAGCAGATACTGAACTTTTTAAGCACGTGATTTTCTTTTTGAAATTCAGATACACCCTGCCAAATTAATTTTTGGCATCCTTTTTTCATATAGTTTTTGCTCACTCATGTGAATGATGAATAATCTAAAATAAGTTCAGATGAAAGATGAGATTTTAAGCTTTGCATTGGTGTCAGATCTTGGGACTGAAATTCCCAGTCTGGTAATAGATTTGGTTCTGTTTGAAATGAAAGTAGTTACCACTTGCAATAACCACACAATCATTCAATATCTATATGTAACATAAATTTAATTCAGAGCGACCAGCTCTATAAATGTACATATAATTAAAGAAATTGAATAATCAGAATTAAATCATGAATCACATGCATATCAACATAACATCAAACTGTATTCAGCAGTTAACATCAGCATGAATTAACCTATACTGAATATGTTGCAATAGGTATCTAATGAGAGTGATTTATTTATATTTAATCAAGGCCTAATAATTCGGCATCCAAACGTGACAATATTCTTGGTTATTAATTCCACCAATTAAGTTTCATCAAAAGAGGGTTTATACTTGGATGAATACCTACACTGGACCGTAGTATATCTAATCTGGTTATAATTTAAATAGTTCAGAATAAGGACCCCTTCGACATCGTCAATGACTATCGTTGGTCCGATGAATATAGTCGTCTAAGAGCGAACTGCGGTGGCTTCGACGACGCGAAGTAAAGCGAGCGAACTCTCGACGAAATGCCAGTCCAGATTCGCGGACGAAATGATGAGGGCTGAGAGCCACAAGATTGCTACGATGAATCACAAGTCACGAACTCTGAGTTCAAGGATGAAGTACGAGCCCAGCTCGTCCCTAAAGAGAGTAAATAAATAACCATCTCCTAATAGACAAGGTCCAGTAATAACACTATAAATGTTCACAAGTCAGTTAAGATATACTAGCTAGAATTCACTGAGCTACTTACGGAAAATAATGTAAAAACAAACTACGGTATCTTTTATCCCTAAATAGCAAAAGGAAATCTCTCTTCTCATAGAAGTATAACTTCTCAGTTCAATGAATATTTACATCAACTATATCATATACAACATCAATACACTGATCCTGGCTATTACTCTTGTTCAGTTCACAAGCCATATATCACATAACTATCAGTTTAAAATATATGGGAATCGTCATTGTCATTGAGCGTATAAACCAACAATTCTTCCATAATAAAATGTCTACTTTAATAACATTTAATTACTTCATCTTTATATCATTACTTCATGTTTAGTGGGTTTCTCCTTGGTTTAATTTCACAAAGTTTTCATTTATGAAAAATGATTTACTATACAATACAACAAAGCATTTAATATTCTTTGCACTTTAGTGTTCAATACTCCAACATTAATCATAAGCAAAATAATTACTGAATTTCTGTTTTCTTTGAAAACACTAAGTTTTGCTTTTAATTACAATAATTAATTATACCAATAAAATAGTGAACTTACAGTTCTTTGGAACAGTCGTGCCTGGTGAGATGAGGGCAGATGTGGTGGCTTTACCTGGCCTGTGCTGCCTGGATCCAGCCTGCCAACGATGGGGATTAAGACTCCGCTGTGCCTGCACTACACAGCCTGCAACATACACCCAAAGTAATGGCCTACGAGAACCACACCCTCACACTCCGAGTTAAGACCAAATGTGGAAGGGTCTTCCTCTCCCGAGAATCAAACGATTTCTGATTTGCTTTTACTCAAACACCACTCCATCATGACTCTCACAAAGACAAAGTCATTAACATTCTCAATATTCCTCTGCTTTACTCTTCCACGCTGAACATATCCAATTAAAACTACTTAACTATCCAAGCTTTAATTTCACCTATTCAAAACTCCCATCTCAATCATTCTCAACAATCTTTTCCTCTCATACATAAAAACAAACATCTATAGAATTTTAGAGCCCCATTGAACTTAACTAAATATATCAAGTTAAATGACCCAATGCTCATGACCTAAGATTGTCAAGAAGTCAAAGTAAAATTCTAATCCTTACACCCCAGCGGGTTTGATCACTTACTTAAAGATACAGTTGATTGACTCTGGGACTTTGACAAGAGTCAACCACCCAAATTCCTTTTATTATATACAAGCTGAATGGTTACTAGGGGTTAACACTAAATAGACTTACAGTCGCATTGTGACAATTGGTCATTATTAATCATTGCTAAATATCGGTTTCTTCTTTTTTTTTTTGGGGGGGAAAGCACTGTACAATCCTTATGATGCGCTTTAATTAAAGGAATAAAGTGGATTTATGCTCAAATTTTCACTCTGATGACTTGATTTTGTTTATACTGTTAATTCAAATATTTTATTAGGAGGCTGCACTCTACTAGACAGCTGGCAGCCGTCTGTTTTGAGGAGTTTTTTAATTTTATTTTTTATTTTTAAATTCCTCCTCGTACACAGACGGCTCGCTACCGTGCAGCCATCATTAAGGGTTTTACAATGCAAAATCCCCCCGTCAGGGCTCTTCAAGTTTTGTCTTTAATGAATCAAACTTTTGAAAATTAATGCTACCTAAATGCAAATTAACATTCCCTCTTGGCATTAATTGCCAAAAAACATGGAAAATCAAGTTAAAAGGAACAAAAACAGTGATTTACCTCGGCTGTCGCACACCTTCACTTCTCTGTTTTAACTGAAATTAGTAATTAAACTTAAGGCCTTGAGTCCCCTGTACAGATCGCGCTAGAACTTTGGTCTCTGTATTTGGTGAGTGAAGCCAACGGAGTTCAGCTGAACAACCAAAATTACAGAGACCGAGGCTTTTGGTCTAGTACTCTACAAGCTCTGCTTTTTCAGCAGCTTCCTTCCTTTCCAACCTGCTTGAATGGTTTTGATTATTGTAATATAAATTTTCCTTGTTCGATTGATTATGTATCAAGAGATATGGAATAAAACATATGGTAAAGGTTGGAAGTGTAAACAAATAAAATGAAATGAAGAAATGTTGAGAATCATGTTCACTGACCATCGTTGTCATCATCTTTATCACACTGATTGCCCTCCCAGTCACCATCGTTGTTCGTCTGGCCTGTATTAGACTTTGTCATGCAGTTATCACACGCATCACCGACACCGTCGCCATCCACATCCGCCTGATCAAAGTTGGCTACATAGGGACAGTTGTCCTGGAAGAAATGAATGACGGTAATTGTTTTTGTCATGAAATTCAAACCATAGTGCTGGTAATGTGAAAGGCCATCCTCATTCATTCCCAATAGACCAGTTCGTAGTTACTTCATGGGCAATTTTGGTCAAATGACCTTTCATTTCTTTCATCATGATAGGCAGATTTCAAAGCAAGATATTACGTAAGCTTGCCTTACATAGCAGGATGAAGAAATTGAATAGACCAGGTGACTAGAATATCACACCAATGAACACTTAATGAAGATATTTGTTGCATTCCTAATTTGAATGCATATCTTAGCATGTTGCACAATGTACTTAACAAACTGTGAAATACCAGCTGTTCGTGGAAGCATTGTTGTTTTTTGTGGATGTAAATGAAAACGATAATTTAGAAGAATATATGAATAATCAAGACATCAAAGTTGGTGCTTATCTCATTAGATTTTAAAGCACCATGTCAGTTTATTACAAATGACCTCCTTCTGATCATGCGTAGAATCTTTTGATCATGCGCAGAAAGGAACTACGAACTGGCTTATTCTGATACAGATTAACATATTACTATTATTCATCTTCCACTACATCAAATACTCCAATATCCCGGCCCCCCCAAAAAAAGTGTCAAATAAACCAGGGGCCCTTTAACACAAAGCTTAGCAATAATCGTAAAACAGGAATGATTGCATTGACAACAATGTACGATCAAGTGTGTTGGCTCAGTTAGTAGAGCGTCCGTCTCACAACCGGGAGATCAGGAGTTCAAGCCCCGGCCGCGCCAGACCAAAAGATGTTAAAAGATGAGAGTTGCTGCTACCCTGTTTGGCGGTCAACAAGTAAGGGATAGCTAAAGATCTGGTGGCTGCTGGGCCCATGATCAATTGGGCAAAACAAATTTTCAGAGAGTACTTCTATTTCAGGTTTTATTTAAAACAAAAAAATATGGATTTTCATTTTCAATAAACAATGGATAAAATGAACAGAAGGGTATGAAATATGAAATCATTTATGAATATTATTATGTTAAAATCTGTAGAATTTTTTTTTTCAATTTTTAAAAGATTATCCTTTCCCAACAAACCTCCATGGGACAGGATGAAAAACAATGATAATAACCCCAATTCTAAATGTTGTAAACTGGGCAAATATAACATTGCCATCGAGGGGATAATCCCTGTATTCATGAGGTCATATCTTGGGCCCCTATGCATGGAACAATTCCCATCAAATTTGTATTATGGAGGCAGTGGCAGACGGTGACCCGGAGAAGACAAAGCATTGGAGGGGCAGAGCATTGTTCAAAAACAATACAGTGCCCCCCCAATGCTTTGTCTACTCCGGGTCATGGTCCGCCACTGTATGGAGGCATTAACGCTCTATCATGATATAGTATTAAAACATATTCAAATTAAAATTTGGAAAATTGATGACGTCACACTTCAGTACCCTCTACGTTTCTTACAAGTTCGTTGTAGATTCTATCATTGTCACGATCAGTGTCACAGATATCTCCGGTCAGGTCGCCGTCAGCATCCTCCTGACCGCTGTTTGGGTAACCCGGACAGTTATCAGCGAGGCAGTTTTTATCTGATGTATTGGTGCACCGCATCTTCAGGTCCATCTGACCGTCCATGTCGAGATCACGGCCGCAGACGAATCCATCCCCGGCCCAAGCATGGTCCTCATCACACTGAAAATAACAGGTGCCAAGTTTGTTTGAAAAATAATGAATAAGTGTGATACACACACACTAATAACAATAATAATAATAATGATGATAATAATAATGATAATGATAATAGTAATGATAATAATAATAATAATGATGATAATAATAATAATAATGATAATAATGATGATGATGATGATGATGATGATGATAATAATAATAATAATGATGATAATAATAATAATAATAATAATGATAATAGTAATGATAATAATAATAATGATAATAATAATGATGATGGTGATGATGATGATGATGATGATGATGATAATAATAATAATAATGATGATGATAATAATAATAGCTGGATTTATATAGCGCTTTTTGCCTGAGGATACAAGCGCTTGCTATTATTACCCCGGCTTTAGCTCGAGCTTCCATCATCGGCGCTTAGTGCATGCAAGGAATTAATCCTGCCGGGTACCCATTAACCTCACCTGGGTCGAGTGCAGCACAGTGTGGATAATGAAAATTTGTCCTTTATAAACAAAATGAATTTCCTGCAGTGGAGCTTGGGAACATTTGCAATCTTACTGCACTGAGTAATTACAGAAATTGGTATGTGGTCAATGAAACCAAACAAACCTTTTATCACTTTTTAAAAGTAAACACATAATTCAATGCAATAATAACTTAGAGAATAACTGTTGTTTTGTTTTTCTGTAAGTCTTCTTATTTTAAATTTTTTCTGTTTTTTTTCTAACAGTGTAGGTCTGTATTGCTTACTGCACATTAAATCATATCTTAAAATTATGGCAAAAAGTACATGTACATGTCACTATGCCAATCAGCCTCCTCCGTTTCCGACCTGTTATCTTGATTATTATACATAATAAGTTTCTTTGTTTTATTGATTTTAAATATATCAAGATGTATGTAACAAAACTATTGTAAATGTAAATGATTGTTGGAAATGGAAAATAAATGAAATGAAATTAAATCAATGAGATTATATAAATGTGTATGGAGCAACATCCCCTGAAAAGGTTATGATGTGGTTTCCAAATAGAAATCTGTTTAGCTGGACTAGACTTGTGATTTCATATGAGAAATTATCCTGTTTTATCTAAAACCTCTTAACAAAGCATGGAATGGGTTGAAAATTTACAGATATGTAAAGTCATGTAATTGCTGTTTTAATTACAATGTAGCTTTCTCATATCCAATCACTACAGCCTCGTAAAAATATGCTTGAATTACACTTTTAAAGAAAAATATATATGAAAAAAATACCATCAAGATTTTTAGATACATAAAAACTCATAATTACAAATAATCAATTATTAAAAAGAGTTTCAATGGCCACTACATTTTTGTAAGAATATCATGTTAGATGGTTGATTATTGGGTGATTCCATGCTAGAAAAATCAGCCTTTTTCACAACATTTTTCAAACTGCTGTCCAAACAAACGAGGTACTTTAATCTGTTTTGTGGTAATAAGTACTACTGGGTAGTCATGTAAAAAATGACAAACAAAAATATGTTGTCCATTGGTGAATTAGAGGTGAGAATACAGCATGTCATGTGGGACACTTCTGAGTCCTGTACGACAAACAACATTTTTACCTTTAATTCACCCGCAATCAAAAATATTTTGTTAGTTATCATTTTTTTACAGGACTATCCACTACACCTTCATCATTGACAAAAAAATATTGCTCAAGCATCCAGCTAAGAGACTACAAATTCTTGTTGAAATGCCTCTGGAGACACGTATGGAATCATCCATTGATCCTCTACCAAAGTTTAAGATGGGCTTTATACCCCCATCTCACTAGGAAGGCGATCATGGCAACCAATGAATCCTGCAAAGCGTAGCAGAATCTTCCTTGAATTCTATTTTTAGCCTGCGAGCTGATTGCACTGCACCTTCACTGCGACGCACTTGCACTCAGGGCGATGGTAATATGTTGACAGTACGGCGTTGCCGCTCTCTTGTCACAATACGAGGCAGATGTGATGAGCTGCTTCTGCGATCAAAGCGGCCGTGCAATGAGGCTCATATGCTAATTAGGACCTCGCTACGGTGGTGCTACGAATGGAGCATTTGTGTTACGTTCACGATGGGCTCTTGAAACAATTTCAAGCAATTGGCATATTAATCGCGGCACATGAGACACTCTTCAGTCGATTGCCAACCTCCGACCAAGATGGATGTCCAGAATATGGTTGGATCTACACCTCAGCATTCTACAACAACATCAGTTAGAAGTTGAATACGAGGACAGGAGGAGGAGGAGGCCAAGACAATACTGGGTCCGATCCTGGCTGCCTGCAGAAAGAAGACTTGAATTCGGTCGTTACAACAGTTTGATGAAAGAGCTAAGAATGGAGTACACTGCCTCATTCTTCAATTTCTTGAGGATGTAACCAGAGATTTTCGATGAAATTTTGAGAAGAGTGGGACTCAGAATTCAGAAGCAGGACACTCACATGAGGAGAGTTCCTGTACCCCCTCATCCTCCTCTACCACCACCATAACCTCTTGTTCATCCTCTTGGACCGCCGGCGTAACAGGGGTAGCTTGGGCAGCTTTCCCTTTTTTGGTCCTTATTCTGGGAGGCATGTTTGAAAACGCTGTGGTGTCGCCTCGTAATCTGTTGCTAATGTGATAATTCACCTCCATTGGCACGGCGTTTTATAGCAAAGTGGACGGTCGGTGCGCAATCGCTGCCCAGTCATCAGCGGCGCAGCAAAAGGGAAACGCGATTGCCTGCAGCAGGCTGAGAACGTGTGCCACATGCCACCAAAAGAAGCGTTGCGGTGGAAGCTGTGTGAAGCGCGTCAGGTGCGAAGCAGTAGCCTTGTAAACGGAAGCAGCGTGGCAATATTGTCTTGGGAACGCCCTGAAAACATGGGCAAACTTTGCCGCTTTTAATGCACTTCTACTATGCTTTGTATATCGCTTGTAATATGCTTGTGACTCGATTGTGATGCGCTTCAGAACCTCTGTGCTATCGCTACGTAAGTTTTGAACATGTTCAAAATTTTATGGCGATCCTTGCCGCTTCAGAAAAGATCAAGGTACGACAGAGAAGATTGAAAAGATCAAGCTACGATATACCACGTTTTGTTGATTTTGACGATCGCAGTAGAATTGCCATCTAGTGAAATGGGGGTATTAGATCTTGTTAACAAATACATGGTCTTTTTAGTTTTCCTCATCATCATATAGCAATAAATATATACCGATGTAAATTTATACCTTACCTCGCAGTAATAGTGATTCGGCCGTAAATAGTGACAGATGGCATGCTCATTACACTCATGGGTTCCCAAGGCACAGTGGTCTATATCGAGCATACACCCATCTTCGTTGTTACCAAGGTAACCAGGTAAACATTCACCACACTGGAAACTTCCCTATTTTGGAATGGACAATGGGTGACAAAGATTAGTGAAGGAATTTGAAATATAAAATATACATATATATTTATATACATACATGAAAGTTTACTGTAATAAGATGTTTAAAACACATGAATACATCATGGGATAATTCTGGATAAAAAAAATTCCAAAGGAGAATATTTTTCTAATGCAATGAGTTGAAAATAAAAAAATATGATTGTTCTACCTACCCAATAATTATGCAACATATCACGATGGAACAACATGCACAATAATACTACCATCACTTCTTATTCTTCTTTTTACACTACTACTAACGCTACTACAAATTTACTACAACTAGTACTATTAATACTACACTTCTTCTTTTCCCTTTCCTTCTTTTTTGTAATACAGAATATACTGAATACATAATTCTACTACTGCTACTAGTTTATTTGTAGTATTGGAACTATTTCTTCTACAAGAACAGAAATAACTACTACAAATACAACTGCACGCGGCTGTATCATTTCAATCATAGCTGATATAAATACCACTACCAGCATCAATTAAATTTTAAGATATCAATGATATAACTGAAATATAAAACAATTATAGTACATATAGTTTCTAAAATAACAATAAAACAAGTCCTTTGAAAGTTCATAGAGACGTTATAGCCATGATATGATATGCGCTTTGTTAGAAATGTTTATTATTATTACTATTATTATTATTATGCATCCATTTACCTCTGTATTGTTACAATATGCATTGGCATCACATCCTCCATTCTCGGTGAGGCATTCATTAATATCTGTGCATACCTGGGAAGAATGGTGGATGTATGACACAAAGACCCGTATTCTGAAGTCAGGTTTAACTTAAACTCAGATTTAAAGTTGTGGTTTAAGTATGGGAAGCCAAAAGTATCAATTTTTTTTTAAAGTTGTACGTTACTTATGTTTACTGTGCTCTTTCCTGATTCATCAATGGTGAAGACAATTTATATATACTTCCTAGACAATTATGAATGATAAGAGAGCCAACTGAGCTGAAATATGATATCTCTACCGTTAGTGATTTATGTAACAATTGGCTATCTATACTTAAACCACAACTTTAAACCTGAGTTCAAGTTAAACCCGACTTCAGAATGCAGGAAAAAGTATGTTGATTAATATGATTGGTTGTTATCATTGGGCTTTAATAAAGTATCCCCCATTCAAAAACATGTAAATTAAAAAATCATTAATGGGGCATTGCAAGAAAGTGGCAGTCAACTGCAATTTTGCGATTGATTGGTAATCTGCTTCTTGAAACAATGAATGTAATCTGATTCACTACAGAAACATTGAACTATCAATTGTAAAAATAAAACAGAATATTCACAATTGATGGCAAATATTTTCTTGTGATACCCTAACTCAACATAACTACCATCTTTTACAATAAAAAATTATGATGGTAACATGAATTACCAGGGCCATGTCTTACAAAGAGTCATAAAGAGTCATAAAAAGCTTGACATTGTACAGACCTTTTTAATTTACAAATTGAATTTCATTGATCAAATATATACTTTAACTATTTACTGCAGGGAACCCATACCAACAAGCTTTGCTTTTGAGTGGGTTCCCTTTTTTCATTTCTGTATATGATATTTTTGTGTTATGCTTTACATTGTAACTTTGGTTAAATTTTGGAATGAAAAAGAATAAATGCAATCAATCAAAAAAAAAAAAAAGTTACGATTGATCTTACCAACCTAAAAATATATAGAAATCAATCCATGTCATACTTTTTTTTACAGGAAATTTGCACTATATACATTGTGAACAAAACAAAAAGCACACTGGATTTTAAAGAAAAAATAAATATACATCATAACTAGAAATATCTTGAATAAACACACGCTTCTAAATGTTGACGTTACTGGCTTTCCATTGTTGTGGTTGATCGGATTAATTGCATCTCTTTGTAAGACGGGGCCCCATATCACCGCACCATCTGCTGTGGTCACTTCAAGCCCTGCTTATCTGGTCATGATCGCTCCCTTCAGTATTTATCTATACCTTATTTGATGAACAATTTACAGTCTTATTATTAACATTGATTATCTAATAGCTATATACGTTCACATTTGATTGTCTTTATAATCAAATGCATTAGAAAGGCTCATGTTGAATTTTATAACGTTTCTTCTTTAAAGGCGACCGCACACCTTATGATTGGTCTCGATCGGTCTGCGACCCGATTTCAGAATAAAATGTAGTAGAATTCGATGCTAATATTGAGACTTTGAATATCTTACTGTGTAATGTTCTAAATCATCGTACGAATACCTATGCTCAAATCTGTGACTATGCTATCATCCTTCTTAGAATAAAAGCGAATTAAATATCTAGTTGTAATGACGTCATAGCAGTCGTACGATTGACTACGATTTGAAACTAATTTGGCCTTTACTCCAAAATAAAGGCTTGGAATCTTTCAAAATGGTTATATTAGTATTCTTTCAATTATTTTCATCCTCAAATAAAATGATATGTTCCATTTACATTTTTAGAAAATGAGCAAAATGCGATTTTCCCAAAATCGGATCGCGAACAGTCGTAAGGTGTGCGGTGGCCTGAACTCTTTCCACACCTACTTCGCACCAATGTACAATCGGTGCCATCATGCGTACTTCGCATTTCACGTTCAAAGAAGCAATCCATTGTTTCCCTCCCTGAAAATAATTCAGCATAGATGGTACATGGCCCAGCGCACAAAGATTAAAGGACAAGTCGATCCACCCCAACAAAACATAGATGAATAAAAAGAGAAAAATCAAACAAGCATAACAGTGAAAATTTCATCAAAATCGGACGCAAAATAAGAAAGTTATGACATTTTAAAGTCTTTGCATAATTTCTCAAAACAGTTATATTCACATCTTGGTCGGTATGCAAATGAGGAAAATGACGACATCATCCACTCACTATTTCTTTTGTATTTTATTACATGAAATAGGGAATATTCTATTTTTCTCCTAATTGTCAAGTGATACAACGATTAATTCCTCCCTGAACATGTGGAATTAGCATTGTTTAATAGTATACGTTTCAGTAAAGTTGGTCCTTATTGTCAAATCTGTAAAAAGTGAAATATTGTACATGTATACATGTAGTTCAAACAATAAAAAACAAAAGAAATAGTGAGTAATAGACATCATCGATTAACTCACCTAGTTGTGCATATCACTGTTTTGTGAAAAATAAGCGAAACTTTAAAATGTCATAACTTTATTATTATACATCCGAGTTTTAATGAAATTTTCAGCACTATGTTAGTTGATTATTCTCTATTTATTCAAGTCAGCATTTTCCTGGGGTGGACTTGATCTTTAAATGATGGGATCTATTCCGGGCGAATTGACTTTCAAATATTCTCTTCCTTGCACCCTCACCTGTCTGTTGTCTCGGGTTTGATTCAAGCCGTATCCATGGATGATATCTCCATGGTAACCAGCTGGGCATCTATCACAGACGTACCCCGGCTCTAGATTGGTGCATCCATCGGAGCTGAAGCAGGGGTCCGACTCAGTACACTAAAGATGGAGGATTTAGTTTTGAAATAAACTTAATGCTTTTTCCCTTTCAGTATGTATATGTATGTAGTAGAAATATTCAGTAGAAAAGTTTTTATTAACACAGAAACATTTTCTTTCCTATTTTAAACATTGTTTTCCAATCATTTCTGGAGCCCTTAAAGATGAAAAGAATATTTGTGCAATAAAAATATAAACAGATGCAATCATGGTAAATGAGTTTTTGATTTGTGTGATAAAAAAGTGCCATATTGTGCTATCTATATGTAATTTTGATTGTATATTTATTGTTTTAATCTTAATGATTTCAATTTATATATTGGCATTGTGTAAACATGTACAGTTCAGTCAGTGACTGCCAATCATGTTTTTTTGCAAGAAACCTGATTGAATCTAATTGTATATTTGAGTTGTGTGTGTGTGTGTGATTAATTCAGATCACACTTATACTGAAGTACGTGTACACATATAACAGGCTATAAACAAAGCATACAAAGGATCAAGGCGACTTTCACCCACGGATCCTTAATTGTTTTGGGAATAGAATTTCAGGTGAATTTTAGTGTTGACTGTTTTTACAAGTGTCCATATGTGTGTGTGGGGGGATGGAGGGAAGAGGAAGTTATGACAATATCAGAGTACAATACCTCATTGATATCCACGCAGTTCACTCCATCACCACGGTAACCAAGCGGGCAATCCAGGCAGCGATATTGACCACCTCCAGTGTTCACGCACTTCACTCCCTTAAAGCAAGGCCCGGGAGGAAGCATGCAGGGACCTTTAAAAAAAACAACAGATCAATGATCCATTAAAGAAAAGCAGGGCCGGACTTCACTTCCTTAAAGTAAGGCAGGGACTCCCTCAAAAATAAAAGGACTGGTCTATATGAAACGTACGCTGGCTCCCCCTTCTGATCTCGGCCGCCGTTCACACGATCACGCCAAAATTTGGCACCTACATTCTTTTCCACATAAACTACAAGAAATTACTTTTTAAAATTCTGAAAATTGTTATTTTTTAATTATGAATAAAATATGCAAATTTATTAATGAAAAACACTATTTGCATATTTAACACCTTATTTCAATTTAAATTTTCTTCTTTTTTGCAGATGTCATCTTTTTGATCTAATTTAAAGGTTTCCAAAAAGAAAAATTGCAAGTCAATTTTTCCCTTAATGTGTATTTCATTGTTTTTAGAATTTCTTATGTATATCTATGTTTTTTATCTTTTGTTTTTCATTGTTTTTTCAATGGAAATGATTACAGACCATTTAACAACTAAATTAAACCCTAAATCAATTCGGCAGACTAATTAGAATGAAAAATAATCACCCTTTCATGAATTTAATCTCCCATAGACTTTGTACACAAAGTATAACAAGTGATAGCACTTCTGGCAGTCTCACCTGCATTACACAATTCAATATAGTACCAGTTCTGACTTTGAAAACTATGAAATAATTATTTACAAAAAACACCATTCATATAATGATATAATACTATGCTCATTCACCCTAAATGACATTTGACCCTGATCACGTAACCTAAGACTTGTCAGTAATAATAGATTACCCCCATGTCTACAATTCATGAACTATATCCATAAACTTTGAAAGTTGTGACAGCAATGTAATAATTACCATCAACTTGGCCAAAGTTCATTGACCTTAATGACATTCGACATTGGTCATATGACCTTAAAGTTGCACAGGATGTTCAGTGATACTTAATTACTCATATATCCAAGTTTTATGAACAAGACCAATAGACTTTCAAAGTCATGATGGTATTTCAACATATACCCCCAACTTTGCCAAAGTTCATTGACCTTAAATGACCTTGATCATGTGACCTGAAACTCACACAGGATGTTCAGTGATACTTGATTACTCTTATGTCCAATTTTCATCAATCAGATCCATAAACTTTCAAAGTTATGGTGGTAATTCAACAGATACCCCCAACTTGGCCAAAGTTTATTGACCCTAAATGACCTTTGACCTTGGTTATGTAACTTGAAACTAAGGCAGGATGTTTAGTAATACTTGATTAACCTTATGTCCAAGTGTCATGAACTAGGTCCACTTACATTCTAAGTTATGACATTTAAAAAAACTTAACCTTTGGTTAAGATTTGGTGTTGACGTCGTCGGAAAAGCGGCGCCTATAGTCTCACTCTGCTATGCAGGTGAGGCAAAAATGAGCCATTTTTAGCATGACATTGCATCGCAAAAAAAGTCATGTGACGTCACGGCGGTCTACAGGTATGTCGCGAATTTGGTCTCAAAAGTTGCGTGAGACTTAAAAGCCATAAGATTTTGCGGCACTTTCTCTGCGTTTTGGAAATTTCGTGCAAAGCATAGGACTGGGGGCCATCATGGCCACCAGTCCTTTTAGGGTTAATGCAAGGCCTGAAAGGAAACATGCAGGGACATTCAATAAAAGACAACAGATCAATGATTTGGAGAACATTCCCATTATCTATTCTTTGTTCAAACTTGAAATCGCAAGGAGATGAACATAATGGAGAGGTGCCATGGCCGAGTGGTCTAAGGTGCCCTACTACACCATGAAAGTCTGCGCTTTGATTACTGGCACCGCCCCTGACAAATCCACATTCATCTCCATTGCTCTTTCATCTTGCATCAAATAAATGAAAATTCTTCATGCATTACTGATAACGTGTCCACATGTAAAAAATAGCAAGCATGTCAGTTTAACTGAGAAACGGTTAAACTGACAATGAGAACATTCCCATTTACCAAACTTACACTCGCTTGCAGATGAACATAATGAGCACGGGAGGCAGTCAGCATCAGAATACTGGTTAAACTGGCAAGGGGAACACTCCCATTTGCCAAGGGAACTTGTAAAGCCACTTGGACAGCATTCACAGGATGATTGCTTTGGAAGCGGTTGGTACGACCCATCCTCACATGGGAGACACTCATCTATAAAGTGCATAAAAACAAGTGTAATCAAATTGCTGTGGGGTAATATTCAAAGACAACTAATACAAATAAATAACTCTTATTTACCAAGGGTAACCACTCTCAGCTGTAAAATGTTCTTCCCTGCATAAAATATCATGTTTGCCCTTCTCCATTCTCATCTGTTGAGTGCATGACAAGAAAGCAGAAGGTCCCATTTTTTTAAGTCTTTGGTATAACTCAGCAGGGAATCGAACCCACGACATCCTATTCATGAGGTTGGAACTCTACCACTGAGCCACCATGTCCAACTGAATTTTGAGTTTTTATTTTGCCAGCTTACATGTAGGTGCCTTGTCAAAATTTGGAATCACATTTCCATGAAGAATCATTGCAGAATGCAAGAAAGCTGCTATCATTAAATGATCAGAGTTCCCGCTAAAAAAAAGATAAGGTACGTAATGACATTGCAACTTCTCGGCGTTTCAGTGATACCCCATCCGTACACCATTCATAATTCAAATAATTGGTGTTTAAGACGTTGGGGAGGTATTCCACTTTTTTCAAGTTTCGGAAGGCCAAGATGAAATTTTCAATGATAACTTTAATATATTTGTCCATGAACGTGATAAATAGAAAAGCCCTTTTATAAGTAGTGCTATTACGTGCAATGCTGAAAAGGTTAAAGTTCCTCAATGATTAATTACTTTTCTTTTACTTCACCCATTTTATAAGCAGTAGAAAAAAAGATGGATCTGCATGCCCCTCTTCTCTTCCAAATGATTTTATTCAGTCATGCATGGGGCGAGAAGAATAAGTAAGATAGGTATCAATGAAAACAAGTTATTCCTTCACAAGTTGGAATACATGTTCTGTATATAAGTTGTAATATTCAATTTTTATTTCATATCAAATGTTAAAATTCAGAGTGCTAGTACCTTTATTTTGATAGATCAAGCAATCAACAAGCTCACTGAACTATGTCCTCATTGTCTGAGTGAAAGAACAGAGCAATACATCAACTATATCCTTCAATCAGGTGTTCATTGAATGGGAGGGAAGTTTGATCAAAGTTTCACTAAATAAATCGTGAACAAAAAGTTTGTACTTCAATTATAATGAGCAAAATAGGGATTGGGTTATAATTGGGCCCATCAAAGGGGAGAGTGTTCGAGAGTGCATCATGAAGTAAACAAGTTTGCGGTAAAATTGGACCTATCGAAGGGGAGAGTTGTTCGAGAGTGACATCACGAAGTAAGCAAGTTTTTTAATCTTACCTTGTCCATATCCTATGGAGAAGAAACCTGGTCTGCACTCGGTCCTTACTCCATCAAAACATGCTGTACCAGCTTCACATTGGATGCATTCATCAATACAGAACTGAAAATAATAATTTTGGTATAATGGATATTATGATCACTTCTCTACGCGTTTCTAAAAAATTTGATGCAGTCATCAACATAGGACTGAAAATAATACTGGTCCTGATATAAAAAGTTTGTGTATAGCACATATCATGATTACAATGGCTCCATGGGTTTTCAAAGAGCTTGGATATCCTGATCCTAGCTTTAGCTTGGCAGCAGTAATTAGTTACAGCGCACACGAACTTCAGAGAATCAATTCCTACCAGGTACCCATTTACCTCACCGAGGTCGAATGCCGCAAAATCTGGATACATTTCTTGCTAAAGGAAACCACCCCATGGCTGCTTTGAATCCCTGACCCTCTGTTTCAAAGTCTAAAGACTATTACACCCTCTGGGCCACAAATTCACACATTGCTCCATAGTACTGAAAATATTAGGGACAATTATTCAAAGAAACAAACCAAAATATATCAGATATGTTTGTATTGTTGATAATTGCATATTTTTGCTATTTCGTGGCCCCTTTTTGTAAGCTTTGCTTTCTCCAGGATCACCTTACCAACAGTGATGTCAATTTTTTTTATTTGATGGAATAGCAAACGAATCAAATTGATGTGAATTGAATTGAAAATAAAGATAATGTAGTGATATGTGGAGCGTTGTGGCTCAGTGGATGAGTCTTCCAACTCTGAAACAGAGGGTCGTGGGTTCGAATCCCTGCCATGGCATAATTTCCTTCAGCAAGAAATTCATCTACATTGTGCAGCATCAACCCAGGTGAGATGAATGGGAACGCGTTAGGATTTATTCCTTGAACACTTTAGCACCTATCAATATGGTGGCTCAGCTACAGCTGGGGTAATAATATGATACCATTACGAAAATTTCCCGTTTGATTCTCGACCTCACTTCGGACTGCAAACTGCGGTCGCATACCCCGTTTTGCGTTTGCAAATCTCAAACAACTTTTCCAACCCCGATAAACCCATCTTGGCCAGGAAAATCCCCTTGTCTCAATTTCACCACCACGGGCCAGCTAAACGAGCGTTGAGCCAAGGACGAAATGATAAACAACAGCTGTGCTATTACGTAAGACTTGTCTGCCTGTAGAAGGATCTTCGGAATGAAATTATCGTATTCGATATTAATCACGTTTTCAAAGGCATATTACATTCAGACATCCAATACTAGTCCATTTTCAATTTCGAACGAAGAAAATCGACCTCGAAATAAGGAAAGTATGCGGAATAAAAATTACGGTATGCTTAGCATGCAAGGACCGCGATGCATCCCATCTAGTTTCTGTCCGTACAGCAAGAAAATATGGGATGCATGCCGTTCACTCGCGCAACGATACAGTCTTAACGAAAGAAAGGAAGGAAGGAAGGAAGGAAGGAAGAGAGAGAGAAAGAAAGAAAGAAAGAAAGAAAGAAAGAAAGAAAGAAAAAGAAAGAAAGAAAGAAAAAAGTTTCTATCAACGCGTGTATACATGGAACTCCATGCACTCAACAGAATGCAATCCATCGTGTGTGGCCCCCTGCTGTGACCGTTGATGCTGGGGTGTATTATCTTCGGACCGAGGTCAAGAAACAGGTGTTTCTATACTTAAATTTCATGCTTGTTTTGAGAAGAGATTTGATGATATGGGAAACTTGGGGTATACTGCTCTTAAACGCAAAATTTTCGTCATGCCAAGTATCAAAGTGCAGTTGAGCATGTGCCCACAGCAACTGAACTATATATATATATATATATACATATGTTATATATATAAATAGACATATTATTATTATTATCATATCAATTGTTGTCCAAGTTAATGGATAGTTGTTTGCTACCAGCGTTACAAAAACACTAAATGAAACATAAATCTAGATAGGATGTGAGAACATAGAAAAATGGCAAAACAATAGGCCTACATGTAAAACAGAAAAACAGAAGTATTATTCTTCACCAGAAGTCATGGACTGATATTGGAAGAAGATTTAGATAAAGTGAAAGTGACACTTCTGAACTTTGCATACCACCAATGTACATGTACAATTGCAACAGACTATAACAAAATAGTATATAAAACTTCCTCTGCAAAAATCCTTTTGCGAACATCTGCAAAAATCTTTTTGTGAACATTCAACACCTTGTAATTACAGTCCTTTTCATGAAAATATTAATATTGGCAGTGATTTTCATTACCTCTTATTCTAAGCTACTGAAATCCTTGCATCTGATCAGGGAAAAAAAACAGACTCTGGCCCGTATTCTGAAGCCAGGTTTAACTTAAACTCAGGTTTAAAGTTGTGGTTAAGTATGGGAAGCCAAAGGTATCAAAAGTTGTTATTAAATTGTATGTTTCTTATGTTTACTGTGCTCTTTCCCGATTCATCGATGGTGAAGATAATCATCTTTTTATACTTCCTAGACAACTGTGAATGATTTGAAAGCCAAATGAGCTGAAATATGATATCTCTACTGTTAGTAATTTATGTAACAATTGGCTATCCATACTTAAACCACAACTTTAAACCCAAGTTTAAGTTAAACCCGACTTCAGAATATGGGCCAATATGTCGATGAACCATCTTACCGTGTCATTGCATACTGCGTATGTATATGGTGGACATAGATATGCATATCCATCATGGCAAATCTAGAATAAAAATAAAGATACATGTAGCAATCGAAATACACATATTATAATTTATAGCAACAGTATTGATTAAACAAATGATGATGATGATGATGATAACTTAAATACCACTGTTGAATTACTACTTCAACTACTTTAGGTAATAATAAGAAAAGACATTATTTGAAGGGTAAGAACAGATAAAGATGGGCATCAAGTCAATGAAATTAGTAATGAAACAAGATAACAAAAATAAATGTCAAGGTTCACATATACATAGTAATTTTGGTGTTTGTTAGGCAAAAAAAATACTATTATCTCAACTTTTGATATTTGTGAAAAAAAGTCTCCTTCTTTAAGTGCAGATATTCTGCTAAAATCTGAATTTGTAATAACAGTTTCAAGCTACTGAAATTGTCTTGCCATGTTTTCAATTACTTGCAAATATCGTTAATTGGCAAATATACGGTACTCAAAAGAAGTTTAAATTGTATCTTGTCATAAAGAAACCATGCATTATGCAGATATTTTATCATTGAGCTTTATTCCAGCATGAATTTAGTGTAGTTTGTCAAATGCATGCATCTATAATTGGATTTTACTAATTTTTAGTGTACTCAATGACATGAGCATAATTAAGTATAAAACATACATCTCCATAGTCCAAGGTTTTGTACCAATTAACAATTGAAAACTGTAACAGTTATGAAAATACAAGCCATAACAATGAAATCAAATAAAGTCAATGAGTAAACGAAGAGCGCTTTGTCTCACATGTCCTTCTGGACAAGGGCTGCAGTGCGTTGCGTGTCCATAGGAATGTTCCACCGGTGAACGATCGCAATCATCTCGTGGTGGGTCACATCGGCCACAAGTTGAGCGTGATCCATCACCTGGGCAGTAGTACGTGGTCTCACATCGCATACAACCAAGCAGATCTGTCCATAGAAACAGCGTAAAGAGTGAACAAGTTGTGAGCAAGTAAATATTTCAACCTTTTAGTACAAAAATCTAGTTTGCATTTATTATTGATTTAAGATTATTTCATATTTCCCCCTTTTCCTGTTCCTTTTCTTCATTTTTTTTTTTTGGGGGGGACTTGAAACATGTTTTTGAGGGGTATGGTCCCCAGCTGCCCCCTTCTGTATGCCGGTGCATAGAAACATGGTATTATTTACTTTAACTACCTGCAATTGAATAGGAAGGATAATATACAGTGCATCCCAGAAAAAACGAAACCGAGATTTAGCGATCATTTATCATTACTTAATCATAAATAAAATAGACAAATGACCTACCAATTTAAAGCTTAGAATCTCCTCTTTCATCTGATATTACTTACATTATTTCTGATTCATGCATGAGTGAGCAAATACAATTTGAAGAAAGGATATAAAAACTCATTTGGCGGGGGTATCTGGGTTTCAAAAAGAAAACCACATTTTTGAAAAATTCAATATCTCCCCTTTAATTTGATACCTAAATTGCAGAAAATGGTCAAGAAATAACAAAGTTCTGGTCATTTGAAATAAGGCTTGCATTTTAATAAGTTCATATTAATGAAGAGGTTCTCCAGGCTGGCTTTCAAACTCACTCGACAATCCGTTTTGTTGACGATCAGCCATGCATTAAATCTTTTGTTCACCATGCGAAAGCTTCTGCGGGAAACCGGTGAAAATACGTTTATCTCATGAAATTATGGAAATACAAGCCTTATTTCAAATGACCAGAACTTTTTATTTCTAGACCATTTTCTGTAATTGAGGTACCAAATTAAAGAGCAGATATTGAACTTCTTAGAAATGTGGTTTTCTTTTTGAAACCCAGATACCCCCCGCCAAATGAGTTTTTGGTATCCTTTCTTCAAATTGTTTTTGCTCACTCATGCGTGAATAAGAAATAACTTAAGTAATATCAGATGAAAGAAGAGATTCTAAGCTGTAAATTGGTAGGTCATTTGTCTATTCTGTTTATGATTAAGTTATGATAAATGATTGCTAAATCTCGGTTTCGTTTATTCTGGGACGCACTGTATAGGGTTAACACATGAACAACCAAGACCTCTCTAGGAAATTCGTTTTCCATGGATTATTATAGGTGGGTCAGCCCCCCCCACATCTAAAGCACTGTCTAAGACCTACGTTTAAACTTCATGTACGGCCTGCATCCTAGCAGCTCGAAGCGCAAACCAATACGGCTGTGCCACGATATAGGATAAATCCGCAAATATATGGCGTATACTTCATCAAAGTAGTTTGTCACTGTGCTGTTTTGGTCGTAGTTTCCAATGAATACCTGTTCACGAATGAAAAAAAATAAAAATATAAAAAAACAAAATAGTTAGCCCATTACCCGTATGCTGATGTATTCAATGGCTGCAGACGTTGTTACATGTATATCAAACTGAATGATCTGGGCCCCGTCTTACAAAGAGTTACAATTGATCCAATGAATCGTAACCCTATGGAAATCCATCAGTGTCATAATTTTTTCTCCATAAAATTTGCAAAATGTCCTTTGGAAACAAAGGAGATCACACCAAATTGTCAAGAAATCAATGAATTTATGGATTTACATTCATATCTAGATTTTTTTTGGAACAAAGACAGCATTTTATATGTTGGCTTTGCTGGCTTTCCATAGTTGCGATTGATCAGATCAATCTTAACTCTTTGTAAAACGGGTCCCTGATGTAGACTGAAAAAAAAGGAAAAATTGGAAATAAAACTTGTCAAAACTACATGTAGAGCTTGACATAGTCATATTGATTTACAGGTTCAATTCCTGGCAGAGACATTTGAAGAGCCTCACTAAATTTTTAAAAGTCTCGACAGAGGTGCATTTTTAATGTCTTAAACATGCCTTTTTTATAAAAATTAGACTGCATGAGTTAAATATCCTTTCTAATCGTAGACCAGGTCCCCATCTTACAAAGAGGTACGATTGATCCAATCAACCATAACTATGGAAACCCAGCTACGTCAACATTTAAGATACATCTTTGTTCAAAATGTTTTCTAGAATGAGGTATACATTCATTCACTCTTTTCTTGTCAATTCAGTATGCTTCTCCTTGTTTACAAAGGACAATGTGAAATTTTCCTGTGGAGAAAATTAAGACACTGATGGACTTACATATACATATTAGTGGCCACCTGCCTATAGTGACCACTAAAACAGCTTCCCATGGACGCAGATTGTGTGTTTCAGAACCTGTCTATAGCAGCCATCTGTCTATAATGGCCACATTTTGTGTTTCCCTTGGGTGGTCGCTATAGACAGGTTTCACTGTACTTGAGGTTGATCGTACATTGTAGTCAATGGAATCAATCGTAGAAAAATGTTCTACGATCATCGCTAAGTTTTGTGTTACAGGCCCCTGGGAATGAATCATTTGTTTCTTTGTTGTACCTACCCTGGTCTTGTTGTTCACGTCTAAGATATCCATCCATGAGAACGTATCGTTGGAGACAGCCAACGTGAAGTTTACAACCCATGCCAGTATATCACTGGAACCCTGCGTCTTGATTCCAGCAAACACAGTGGTTTCGTTCATAGATACTTGCATCCATTCACCCAGACGCGATGGGAAGTAACCAGGCACCCAACCTGTTGACAGAGTTGATTAGAAGATGTGTGAATGTCTGCACAATGATATAGACAATTGTGGAATAGTTTGACGGTACACCACATAGAAAGTCCTATGAAGGACTAAAAAATGTTGATAGATGTGATCAGATTCAGATATTTTTACTGTCCATTATGTAATCAGGTACAAATGGAGATTCAATTTGTTCGCATAAAACGATTTAGAATGTCATGTGAAAGGCACAAAGATTACATGATACATCTCGTTCTCGTCCAGAAAGCACCCTTTTTTGTCATTTTAGAGGCTTGTCTTTCAATTCTTCGGAGTTTATGTATGTCCTCTTTCCTACTTGCATATCTCCAAACAATTGAACGAGAAGTGCAACTTCCACCATTCCCGTATAAAAGACCTGCAGTATCTTCTCTAGAACATGAGCGGACCATAGCTTTGAAGGAGGAACACTCTACTTCGAGCTTTGAATGTCCGCACAGACATATAGACGATTGTGGAATAGGTTGATGGTACACCACATGGAAAGTCCTAGACAGGACTACAAAATTTTGATAGATGTAGAAGTAATAACAATAATAGCTACATTTATATAGTGCTCAATAATTTCTGTTTCTAAGTGCAATATAATTATTATTACACCATCATCGGTTCCTTGTATACACAATATTGGCACTTTCACCACTCCCTGGGGAACATTCCAACAAAAATTCCATGGCTAAATTGCTGGGCATATACTACATTGGCTTTCACATCCTACTGGGTGGAGAGTGGCAAAGTGTGGATTGATGCCTTGCCAAAGGATGCTAAGCCAGGGTGGGAAATGGACACATAACCTTCAAATGGAAAGGCAAGAGTCTGAAACACTACCCAACTTCTACACAGTGAAATAGATACTAGACAACAAAGGGGATTTTAGAAAATACATTATCTTCCAGAATTGAGTGTAATCTGTAAACTAGAAAGAGTTGACAAGCTTGAGTAGTTGGAGAGATTAGCCGACTTGAATTGGAGGAGAGAATGCTGGCTTAGGTCAGAAATCGAAATTGTAGAGCAGGAGCAGGAAAGAAGACTCGTGAGCATGTTGACTGACCGTCTCCAACTTTTCAAATCTTTCTGTTTTTTTCAAGTTTTCTAACCTCCCGGGGGGGCCACTTCCATTCACGAGTGGATACCATGCGCGACCAAGGGGTCTCGAAAAGCACCCTAAACACGTAATATCCATATTCTGAAAATGAACCCCTTAACAAGTATTGGCGTGTGAAACCCTACCCTTAACAAGTATTGGAAACAAAACGATACTCTTGGCAAATATTCCCTGAAATGAACCCCTAAACAAGTACAGGAATGTTTTATTGTTACGGTACCTTCGGTCGTCGGCTTTACCTTATTTGGTTCAGTACGACCCCACTTCTACACCTCGCGCAAATCGGACTCTAAACACGAAGTGTTGGGGCAAAAATGATCCTTCATTTATAAAACATTTTAATTTTGTTTTATCATCCCCGCAAATTAGACCCTAAACACGTAATTTTCCTAGCGAAATAGATACCCTTTTTTCATTATTTTTGTGTTTTTGACACCCTTATCACGTTACGTACGTAACGTGCCCTATCGTGAAAAAGACATCCTTTTTACGTGTTTTTTTGGTCGCGCATGGTATCCACTCGTCAATGTAAGTGGCCCCTCCGGGTCTAACCTCCACTTTCTCATTGATCACTTAGGGTAAATTGTCAATAACTTTCTTATTTTTAATTAGGAGTGGGCTATAAATGGGTGATTTTTGGTTTTACTGTGGGAACAGTTTTTTTGTGTTCCTTTTACCTTATCTCAACATGAAATGACAATATTTTTTGTCTCGGGTCCGAGAAAAAAGTGTGCCGGGCCAAAATCCAAAATGGCCGCCAAAACCACCCAAAATCACAGTTTTTGCCACAACTTCTTTATTTGGTGGTCTTTTTCTCTGGTTTTGGTGTCTATTCATATGTTTTAGGGGGCAGGCAATTTGTTTTTCCTATAATCAGCACTTTTAAACCACTATTTGTAGAGTTAAAAGGTAATTATACCTAAATTTTCCAATTTTTATAGCCTTTTTTCAGACAAATGTAGGTTTTATTGTCCTGGAGTTCTTGGATATTAGATGGTACGAGGTCAACAATAGCAAGCAGCTTCATAGAGCTATATTGCTTTTATTCCTCTACTGTGGGTTTTACGGATATTTGTGAAATATATCTTATTAAATAAAAAAATGTTAATTATCCATAGGGGCAATACAGTATACAATGTAGTGTTACTGTACATACTACACTGCATATTTCCATGCATTGACCACCATGACATATGACAAGGCCTGTATATAAACTATAGTGTCATAGAAATAAGCTCTTAAGGTTTAAAATTAGATTGTGAATTGTGAATTTGATTGCTTGTCAGCTGATGTACATGATGAAACCAGCAACGTGAATTTCACATAAAATATCACATGTCATATACGTACATCACATATCTACATGTAGCCATATCTTCTTCATTTGGAGGCTTTTTTACCTGGTTGTGGTGTCTAACTGGCCTATGTTTATGGGGTCAGGTAACTATATAATCATGGTAATGTTGATCAACAGCCAATCAGAACCAAGGATTCCATGTAAGTTACCATTAAGTTAACATAATGGTAAATTTTTATGCAACGGGACCCAGAATATCTACAGTGTAAATGCCATGATGTGGGGTTAATTACCTTTCTCCGCCCCCTGAATTAGCATATTTGACAAAACATGTCCTCAGTTTCTGAAACAAAACATATCTTCAATTTCTGAGGCATCTAATTCTAAACCTAAGAGCTCATTTCTACATGTATAACACTATAGTTTATACATGCCTTGTCATGGTGGCCAATGCATTTATGCAGTGCAGTATATTATGTACAGTACATTGTATACTGTATAGCCACTATGGATAATTAACATTTTTTTATGTAAGATATATTTCACAAATATCCGTAAAACCCATAGTAGAGGAATAAAAGCGATATAGCTCTATGAAGCTGCTTGCTATTGTTGACCTCGTACCACCTAATATTGAAGAACCCCAGGACGATAAAATCTACTTTTTGGCTGAAAAAAGGCTATAAAAATTGAAAAATTTAGGTACAATTACCTGTTAACTCTACAAATAATGGTTTAAAAGTATTAATAATAGGAAAAACAAATTGCCTGCCCCCAAATACATATGAATAGACACCAAAACCAAAGAAAAAGACCACCAAATAAAGAAGTTGTGGCCAAAACTGTGATTTTGGGTGGTTTTGGCGGCCATTTTTGATTTTGGCCCGGCACACTTTTTTCTCGGACCCAAGACAAAATATATTGTCATTTCATGTTGAGATACATTACAAGGAATAAAAAAAAACTGTTCCCATATTGAAATTACAAAAAAAGTATTTTTGACCCATGTATAGCCCACTCCTATTTTAATTCGATATTGATGAAAGCTTCAGTGCTATTCTTGTAGAATTTTTCTCCATTGATTCACATCAAAATTTTCCTGGGGTCAAATTGACCTTGCAATATAAACAAAAGTGATTGGCTTAGTCTGAACTGCCCGAACCTGAACCGAATAGCCGCATAGGTAGTCTATTGAGTCTTGCACTGTCCACACTGTACCCAACTAGGCCATCATCAGAGGCATCGAGATGAAACTCACTGATGATTCTCGATTCCATTCCAAGAGGAGATAGACAATCTGAAGAGAGAAAGAGAAAGAGAAGAGAAATATTTCAATTGGAAAGTATCTCAGCACTTAATACACATTTATCATTACCCCGGTCATCATATTCAGTCAGTCATTCCTGTATGCAACATATGCACACGTTTTTTAAAGGTACCACAACATAATTTATTTTACATAATAAAACGATTTGAATAATTACAAGTTTTCCCAATTAATAATGCAAATCTTCTTACTTGGGTTGACAATAAGACTTCTTTTCTTCCTTATGAGGGAAAATTCAAAGGTAAAAGAGATTTAATTGAAAAAAGAACAAAATATTTCAAGTAAATAAGGAAATAATTTTGTAAATAAAATTTGACAGCATAATTAGAAAATTATGGCACAGATAAAAGGTTAAGAGAAAGTCTGCTGATTAGCATTTACTCATATTCTGCCATTCTGGCCCAAGCCTCTTTTTGAGCCCCCGACAAAATCGTCCTGTGTTTGCTCAAGCATGAACAAATTGTTTTTTTAAATTGCATTTCAAAGATAAAATTTAAAAGCATCTATTAACATCAAAATATGGATATTACATGTATAATTTGAAACAAATTTTGTATAGACTTTTCAAAACTGTCCCGTTTTTTATACGCACTGTATAACATTAAGTTATTGTTAGTTTCACTCTCTTTAGAGTATTCCAGACAGTCGTCAATCAGTATGAACTGCTCTTTACTACTGAAGAAAGTGCATTGAGAGATGTCTGCACTTCATATATCAATCTTATAATTGAGATAATCATACTTGATTTATTATAGATTTCATTGTTGTTTAATCAATTTCTTGACTCACAACGTTGTAGATATTAGTATGTAAGCGGAATCACTGTTTTGCTAGTCATATACTTTTTGTAATTCCCCAGCCACATTCCATTGTACATGTATATGAATGATTTGTATTGTATGAAATTAATAAATGAATTCAATCAAAGAAAAAATAATTTACTACAATAATTATTCTCACCATATTTGTAAAAGTAATATTTTGGGACAGCCACCCCGATCTTTCCCGTGTCAATGCCGGTTGTGAGCCGAAGAGGGGTCCGCTCTTCATCAGCGTCAAATACACACGACTCGCTCACTATAAGAGTAACGTTTTTTACCGTACCTCTTCGGGGAAAACCGCCATCAACGGCCGCTAGACGGACAGTCACATTACTCAGTAGCTCATCACGTTGGCTTGAAAAGATAAATAAAACAAAAAAGGTACAATATTTAAGTTAGAGTTGCGTCTTTCGCAAGCAGCCTTTCATTACGAATTCTCACACCTAACGAAAGACAAAACAACAGGGAACGCAGAAAAGCTGCTATTAAAAGACGCATAATGCCCTTAAAGCCAGATTCCTGCAAAAAGAAACGAAGCAAACTTTTTACAAGATACCAATAATGAACTGAAATAAGCAAAAAAACACACACACACACAGAAAGAAAGAAACTTAGTTAACAAGTATTCATTAGGAATATCATACAAAGTGGCCTAACTAACACTCACAGAAGCTAAAATAAGTGTTATGAGAATGAAGAAAATACATATGTAAATGCATGTAAGTATATATATACATGTATATATATATATGGGCGATTCCACACTAGAACTTCAAAAATATCATAAATTTCAACATGCTTTCAATAAGTCATAAGTAGTGTAATATTTTACTATGATACCTGAATTTTAGGAAAATTACGAGTTTTAAACAAAATATATTTTTTTTGGGGGGGAAACAATGGAATTTTCAATAATTTTGCTAAATAAATAATTAAGTACAAACACTGCCTGAAACGATTATTGGCAAAGCGCAAGAAGATTGAAAGTATTGCGGGTCAATGAATTAATGCATCATTGATGGTTCCAAATAATATCTACATTTTCATGATTCATAACAGGGGCAGCCCTGATTTTTCTGAACCTATCTTTTGACAATGTCCCGTACGACACATGGAAATGCAAAAGCTTTTCCTACAATTTTATTTTTGATGATGCAATTTCACAATATCAGTTTCTCTATCTTTGACCCATGGGTGATTGAATTATCCCATAAGGATCTAATTGCTGCCCTTCATTTTACAATAATTGTCCTATTAAAAGTTGTCCGGTACGACACACAAGATATACTGCATTTAATTGCAATGTTTGGATACAGAGACAATAAATATTAGGCCTATTTCGATTTAAGTAATTGATTTAAAGTAAACTGAAAAAGTATTCTTTATATATATATAAATATATATAAAGAATATAGCAAATCAATAAAGTACTGATGAAAAGTACTGATGATAAAGTACTGATGAACCGCACGTTATCTGTGTAACTTTATTTATTTTATGCTCTGCCTCATCACAGACATCGAGCACTCTTAATTACAAGGATAGCATTCACCAAGTGTATATATATATATATATATATATAAATGTAAACATGCATCCACTCTTTAACATGACGACTGTGTCTTGTACCAACTACTTATAGGCAAAAAATTACAAGACGATATGACGTTGCTGATAGACCACAATTTTAATCCCCGAGCTTAAAGCTCGGGGATTAAAATTGTGGTCTATCAGCAACGTCATATCGTCTTGTAATTTTTCGCCTATATATATATATAAATAAAAGAGACAAAGAGGTAATGTATTGCAGTTCCACCAAAGTTTTTTCCAAGTATTCTCCAAATTTTCGATGCAAACCTCACGTCTTCATCAGGTCATCAGGGATACAAAGCTGACTGTGAGCTTTATTCATTCTTTTGTTAGTTTAAAAAAAACTTTGACAAGTGCCACGATGTTTGGTATTGTATCATACAGGAATTCATCTTGCTAAAAAATAAAGCTCCAAACGTTCATATTTTTGGTATACAAACTCTTGGTTATTCAAACCTGTTATCAGGTTCATCGTGGCTTAGCCGTGAACCAGAATAGCCTGGTGGTTAAGTCGCTGCCCGGAAAGCGGTAGATGGCAGGTTCGAATCCCACTGGTTCCAATTTTTTCTGACTTATGATTTTCATGACAGATTGAGCATACAGATCTTTAACTAATAGGAGTAATGCAGAAAATTTGTTAACAAATTACAAATAGCTTTAGGAAACGCCCACTGGGTGTGAGAACTCCTTCAAAGACACTTACACAGAATGGGCTATTTCTGAATAATATGATATCATGGCGTTATGTCCTTGATCATTGTCGTAAGCATGAACAGTATCGATGTATTGTTGGAACACTGGGACCGGATAAAAGGTGTAGTTTCCAGGGAACTCAGGGCATTGGTCATTAGCATCGTCCACATACACCTATCATAGGACATAAAAGCATAATAATTACAATTACATAGCTATTAAACTGGGCATTGGTCATTATTATTATTATCCATATACACTTATGGCAGGACATGAAAATATAAGAAGTACCATTATCATAAACTTAAAGCAAAATAAGTACCATTATAAACTTATTTAGATTTTCAAGATTCAAGATTGAAGAAGTTCATTTTCATTCCCATGACAAATATAAATCAAATACAGATACAAATCAAAGTATGAGTACAAGACCAATTTTACCTCAGCATAATTCTTTTTATAAAATAGTATTAACCCTAAAAAGACTGGGGGGGCCTTTTAGGCCCCCCCCTGTACATAAATCGCGATAACTTTTTTGCGCATGAAGCGTTCGCGCCGCCATTTCATGACTTTTTTTTCTTGAGTTTTGCGCAACTTTTGATACCAAATTTGTATACCCCCATGCCGCGGTTGCGGAGTTACGTAACATTTTCGTATCGCATGTCACGTAAGAAATTGAAATTTGTATTCGTTTGTGTGTAAAGTGTATGGTATTTGAATGAATGTTATACACATTGTTTTCTAACTACATTTTTATTTGTTTCTTTCTATATCATGTCACTTGTAAATTCAAGTAGCAGTTCTAGGATATGAAAATAATGAAAAACATTGCATAAAAAAATAAAGAAATACATAAGAAATGCAAAATAAAGAAATACATAAGAAATTAAAATCAAAGAAAAACATAAGAAAAGTAGTGCAAAATACCAGAATCGCTTGCACAACTATATTTAGTAATTACTAATTTGCATAAGCATATCTAATAATTCAAGCATGAAACAACACAATTCCATGATAAACAACCTCTTCTTACAGCTGAAAACTTTGAAACAGGAATTTATGGACCGCAATAAGTACCAAAATATGAAAAATTCAATTTTTTGATAAAAATTTGCATATTCACATAATTAATTATGAATATAATTTGCATAAATTATGTGATATCTCTTATGCTTTGTTTTCACCAGCTAGTGTACATGTAACACATCACTTGTTTATCTTCCAAGATTGCTTTGGCTCATTGCAAGAGAGTGTAATGCAATAAAACATGCCAAATGTTGTATTTCTCTACATAACGCGTGCAGAGTACTTATTTGCATATTTAGTAATTACTAATTTGCATAAGCATATCTAATAATTCAAGCACGAAATAACACAATTCCATGATAAACAACCTCTTCTTACAGCTGAAAACCTTGAAACGGGAATTTATGGACCGCAATAGGTACCAAAGTATGAAAAATTCAATTTTTTGATAAAAATTTGCATATTCGCATAATTAATTATGCATATATTAAAAAATACAATGAATATCAGTATTTTGACTATGTTTTCTTTTAGAGGACATGACAAAGGATGTGTGTGCCAAATTTGGTTGCGATCGGACGACCAACGGCCGAGATCTTAGGGGGGGGCCCAAAAGGCCCCCCCCCCAGTTTTTCTAGCCTCCAAAATAGCCCAGTCTTTTTAGGGTTAAGCGTGTATGGAAATGAGGGGATCCACTAAAAAGCATTGCTTGTAGAGCGTGGATCCCCTATAGTGAGTTGAAGAAATAATTTCTATTAAGCAATTGAGAAAAGGCTAAGTAATAACAGTTAATGAAATGTGGAAATTCATTCAATTGTACAAAATGTACAAATATATTTTAGTTTATTTAAGTGGGGATTTATCATTACTATCGTCCACATAGATCTATGACAAGACATGAAAGCAACATACGTATCATTAAGAACTTAAGGTGTGTTCAATGTCGTTCTCTAAATTTAAATGGCAACATGGATCATGATTGAAAACGTGATTAGAGACATGGATATAATGAGAAACAAAGGGTGTGTTCAATGTCCACTATGCCCGGTCGTAAAAGTAAACGTCTTCCAAAAGATGCATTTGTAAACACGATCAGCTCAAATTTACGACCTTGAGCAACGCGAATGCGATATTGAATAAAATTGTGTTTTGAAACGGCTTTGAATTTGCTCTCGCAGTGGAACCTACAGGTGCCAGAACTGACTTTCTTGTGATGGGTCAAACCATCATGGTACCATTAGGTCCATGGTAAAACAGAGCACTAAAACTGCACTAACGAAAGCGGGAATTTTAAAGACAATCAGCATATAAATGGCTTTATATTTTCGACACTGAATGGTGCACCGTTGATCGTATTTGTAATCAGTGTTTTGGAATTGCGTTTCAATCATGATTCATTATGCTGTTTAAATTTGAAAATTGACATTTGTCCCATATTCTGTACTCAAGTGTGATTAAAAACCTTGTCTAAGGTGGTATGTGTTTTAACTATGTATTATGGGGTGAATTTATCAGCTCATTTGACACTCAAATTATTCAAAACTATATGAAAATAGTAACTAAATTGTAATGTTTGCTAATTAGGCTAGAGCAAATAACAAAGTTAAGATAACATACATACCATGTAAACAGAACTTTGAAATTTTTGGCTCCCAATAATTATTGCAAAGAGTTAGATTGTGACCCTAGTTAGAGTAAACTTCAGATAACAGGCTTTTAGCTTTTTTTTCATTTATATCAAGATAAAACAGATAAATTTAAAAAGTACAGCAGTATTTTATGTGATTGTTATTTTTTAAAAGTAATTAGGTTATTGTCATTCATGCATTTAATTAAAAAAAAAATTATGAGCAGTAATTATCATAATAAGCGTAGTATAAGGAGTAACTAATATTGGTAAAATATATTTTTTTTAAAGTTTTGAAATAGACAAATGTATATGTATGTACCTCAATAAATATGAAGGTTGGGTGGTCCCGATCATAAAGCTTGTCAAATCTTAGTTTAACTTGGTAAGCAGGCTTTTCTTCATGGTCTAAGATCAGATTTGTGACGACCGTAACATTACCTTTCCCATACCATACAGCATTATCGAGGTTCGGGGATACTAAAAAGAAATGCAAAGATATCACTCAATTAATTCATAAATTTGTCATTGGAAACACTAGCTGAGAATCTTTCTCACTTCCAGTTATTGTTAACTCTTCATGCGTTCACCTGTAAACCCCCCGTGTGTTGCATTATGTTAGCAGTGATCCCCTCTCATTCACATTCGTGCCATGAGTCACAGATTTCTAACAATAAACCTGGCCATGGTATTGTTTGTGAGGAGGGTTTTATTGATTTTCTCCTCTCCTTTTTCAATGAACTTCCTGGCTGTGATCAGGATGTATTGATTTTTTTTGGGATAACTCAATGATTCTGTAATTTGTAAACTGCGATAATCCGTCAAACGCTAAACTAATGTCGCACGCGCGATCGATCGGTACACATGTACGGTATACAAAAACGCCAAGCTATACATTGTAGCTAGGTACGCACCGGGGCATGCAATTGTTCGAAAAACAATGGGACAGGGGACGTCTATGGGAAATGCGTGGTTGTGCAAAAATGCGAACGAAACACGCCTACGGATGTGCAATAATGCGAACGTAACGCATGAAGAGTTAATAAACAAAGGTTAGAAGAGAAGATGAAAGAGGATGTTGGTAATAAGCTACCGTGTATGTTTTTATTGATAAACTTCGGCTCCTTTTGTGTTCAAAGCGTATTTTTATTAATGGCAATCCTTACATATTGTTGAGGGTCAAGTCCACCCCAGCAAAATGTTGACATGAATCTCCACAGGAAATCCGCCAAGTATAATGCTGAAAATTTCATCAAAATCGGATGTGAAATAAGAAAGTCATGACATTTTAAAGTTTCATTTATTTTTCACATAACAGTGATATGCATGACCCAGTGACATGTAAATTAGATAGTCGTTGTCTCTCAATCACTATTTTTTTTTATAGTTTGAATTATACCATATTTCAATTTTTACATGTTTGACAATAATGATCAACTTGTCTGAGACACAAGATGTTAAAACAATATCAATTCCATATCAAGGGAGGAATAAAACTTTACAGTGAGAAGAAAATCAGAATATTTAACATTTCATTTAATAAAATACAAAAGAAATAGTGAGTGGATGATGGAATCAGTCGCCTCATTTGCATTCCAAAGTGTCATTACTTTCTTATTTTAGATCCAATTTTGAAATACGTTAACATGAAATTGTAGTGTTATGTTTGTGGATTTTTCTGTTTTTATTCAAATAATTTTTTTGTTGGGATGGACTTGTCTTTCAAGGATATGGTTTAAGATTGGGGCAGCACACCCCTACCCTTTCTAAATCCGCATGCCAATCTAAAGTAACACGACATCTGCTCCGGTTTCATATATCAGTGGGTATAGGATTATACTAATTGTAATAGAGTTTTTGATTCAGAATAATGTAAAGATAAGGAAAGGGTTTATTTAGTTTTGGAGGTTAGGTTTTAGGTTTGGCCTCATGTGAAGATATTCCATCGGAGCAATTGTTGCCATAGAAAATATCATAGAACCCGCACCCCCCCACGTTCCCCACCCAAGACTCACCCTGTGTGCAATTTCTTCCTGTCCATGCCCCTGAGCACAGGCATGTGTAAGAAGTATCATTCAGCATACAGGTGCCTCCATTAAAACAAGGATCCGGATCGCAAGCATCTCCTTGAATTAGGAAGGAGAAAAAATAATTGTCAGTAATAAGCCAGTTCGTAGTTCCCTTCTGCGTATGATCTGAAGATTCTGCGCGTGATCAGAAGAAGGTCTTTGGCACTAAAGTGACAGGCTGGTTTATATTTAATGAGACAAGCACCAACTTTGATGTCTTGATTATTTTTTTTATTCTTTTGAATTGTGTTTTTCATTACATCCACAAAAAAACAGCAATGCGTCCACTGTTGTTGTTGTTGTACATGTTAATGCATTCAAACTAGAAATGCAACATATACCTTCTTGCTATTAAAGTCAGATAGTCTATTCAGTTTCTTCATCCTGCAATGTAAGGCATGCCTACATAATAGCTTTCTTGGAAATTTGCCTATCATAATGAAGGAAAATCAAGGTCATTTGACCAAAATTGCTCATGAACTAACAACGACCAGGGCTCCGTAACACAAAGATTAGCGATCAATCGCTAAACGAATTGGCCAATTGAGATCAATGTTACACGCGCATTTGTCGCAAAATACTGACTAGGAACCAATCAGAAGTGTTCTTTCATATTTGCTATTCATCGCAAACCTTTGTGCTACGCAGCCCTGGTCTATAATATTGGTCACAGGCATACAGATGAGTGAGGGACAAGTGTGAGGACTGACAAAGGAAAATAAGAGGAAACACAAGGGAAATGATGGAGGGGGGGGAAGGTAAGGGTAAAGTATGCAATCACCTTCAAGTTGCAACACCATCATAAAAGTACCTCCATGAAAACAAGGATTTGGTTTGCAAGCATTTCCTTCAATCAGGAAGGACAAAGGTAGCCCAAAAAAAATGTCAGAAATTTCTTGATTCTTTCACAAGCTATGAAATTTCAAGTACAAGAATATAATATTCTTTGTTTAAAGTATGAAAATACCTTGACAGGATAACCGACGAAAGCTGAAAAGGCTTATTTCTAATAGGGTCCTTTAGTAAGAAAATATTTCACAGGTATACAGCTGAAAGAGGATAAGATTGAGCACTGAGAAAGAAAAAAAAAAGAAAACAAAAAATCAAGGGAAATGATGGTGGGGGAGGTAAAGTATGTGATCACTTTCAAGATGTACCACCGTCATACATGTACTTCCATAAAAACAAGGATTTGGTATTGCAAGCATCTTCTTCAATCATGAAGGACAAAGATAACCAAAAAATGTCAGTAATTCCTTCATTTATATTTTTTGCAAGCTATTATATTTCAAGTACAAGAATACAATAACAAATAAACAAGAAAAACAAGGAAAATGATGGGGGAGAGGGAGAAGGTAAAGGTAAAGTATGCAATCACTTTCAAGATGTACCAACATCATACAAGTACCTCCATGAAAACAAGGATTCGGATTGCAAGCATATCCTTCAATCAGGAAAGACAACTAAAGCAATGAAATGTCAGTAACTTATTGATTGATTTTATTCACAAGTTGATATTTCAACTACATGTACAAGAATAAAATTCTTTAAGTATCAAAGTACCTTGACAGGATAACCAACGAATGCTGAAAAGGCTTTATATTTCAAATAGGGTCCTTTAGTAAGAAAATTGGAGTCAGGTATTCAGTCGAAAGAGGATAAGATTAAACACTGAGAAATGAAAATAAAGAAGAAAAACAAGGGAAATAATGGGGGAAAATGAAGCATTTTCAAACCAATTTTAAGGAACACTGTTCATTATACAAGTACCTCCATGAAAACAAGGATTTGGATCGCAATTATCTTCTTCAATCATCAAAGAGAAAGAAAATCAACACCTGTCAGAGATTAATTGAGCTATTGATTGATTATACTCACAGGGTATGATATTTTGAGTAGAAGAATACACTTTAAAAAAGTATTTAAAAAAACGTTTACAGGATTACATATGAAAGCTGAAAAGGCTTATTTCTAATAAGGTCATGTAGTGAGAAAACTGGTCACAGGCGTACAGATAACAACTGGGTAATTTGGAGGATTGAGAAAGGGAAAAAAATGGGGAAAAACAAAGGGAATGACGGTAATTTATTCAAGTCATTTTCAAGAGGTACTGTTAATCATACAAATTCCTCCATTATAACAAGGATTCGGATTTACTAGCACCTCATTGAATCAAGAAGGAGTTAGAAAACTAATAAATCTCGGTAATAATATTGATCACAGGCATGGTCTTAAGATGAGACAGGGATGATTTGGAGGATTGAGGAAGGAAAATAGACAAAGATAAACATTGGAAATGTAAGGGGGAAGGATTATATAAGAACCATCATGTTAAAATCTGTCGGCGATTGAGATTTTCTTTTTGAGAGCATTTACTCTCTCGCAAATATAGGGTGGATCCCCCCAGCCTTCAAAAAATATGTGAATTAATACCTTTTACACAGGGGACAAACTTGACTCCATCGACCGAATCAAAGTGAAATCCACTGAAGTCCTTTGTGGAGTCCTCTGCGTATTTCGGCCAAGTTCCCTTGTTTGAATATGGCTTCAAGGTGACCACTGGTCTTTCTACAACAGATGAGAGACATAGAGGCATTAGTACAGTTGCATATGATCAGGGACCCCCATCGCATAAGAGCTATCATTATGGTAACTTTGCCATCTATTGGTAACGTGCATGGAATCCTTGATTCTGATTGGCTGTTGATCATCATGGTAGTTATCATTGGATGGCAAAGTTAACATAATATCAACTTTTATGCAACAAGGCCCTGATGCAGTAAATAAGGGAGCGAAAATCCCCTCACCCTTAGAACCCTAATCATGATAGCCCAACATGTGCCCCCCTCCATGCAGTTCCTGATGACCCCCCTCCCCATACTAACTGCCAAATTTTCACACTTTTTAAAAGGCAAGTAATGGGAAAGGGTATATCTAGAAAATTGCTTACACTTTTATATTGGAATAAAGTGGCACAGGCCTTTCCTGACTTATTATTAATATTAAAAGTTTTTTTTTTTAATTTCTACTCACAGTTTTACCTGAAATTCCTCATCGCCTGTATTTTCATAAAAGCTTTCAGTGATAAGAATACTAAGATGATAGACTTTGTTCATAATACTGGTTATCTTAACATGGTGAAAAGGATAACCCCTAAATGTAGATTAAACTTTTGTTTAAAAAAATGTCTTGCGAATCCATTCACCAGGTGGGCATTTCATAAAACTGTTCGTAGGTTACAACTGACTTAACCTAAGACTGGTGACCCCTGCTTATGCTTAATGAACCTATTGCTGACATCGCACCTAAGAATAGGTTCCAGTCATGTGTAAACTCACAAGAAACTTTGACAGCATTGTGAGATACCCACCTGGTGTCGCCCTTAATCCCTATGGCCCGTATTCTGAAGTCGGGTTAAACTTAGACTCAGGTTTAAAGTTGTGGTTCAAGTATAGACAGCCAATTGTTACATAATCAATAATAGTAGAGCTATCATACTTTAAACTCATTTAGGCTCTCTGATTCATAATTGTGTAGGAAGTATAAGTAGATGATTGTCTTCACCATCGATGAATCAGGAAAGAGCAGAGAAAACATATGAAACATAAAACTTAATAAAAATTTTAATACTTTTGGCTTCCCATAATAAAACCACAACTTTAAACCTGAGTTTAAGTTAAACCTGACTTCAGAATACGGGCGTAAGTCTTGATAATTATGTTGTCAATTACAACTCATCGAATTAAGAGAAAACAAATGCCTACAAGTATAGACCTTATGCCTGACACCATAACCTCAAGGTACCCTCCATCAGAGGATATGGGAATACACGTAAAGAGAATAGTCATGGTAGGCACCAGCAGCAGATCATCAATGCAGGCAAGGCAAGGGCTTCAGCCTCTAAGATGGCGGCGTGATGTATAAGGTCTATTGTGCAAAATATAGAGGAAACTTATCTTTTAACCCTAAAAAGACTGGGGGGGCTGATTCAGCCCCTCCTCAACATTTTTCGCGATAAATTCCGCAGCTCGAAATTCTTTGATCACGTCGCTCGCTCACTTTTTACTTTCAAATCTCGAGCAACTTTTGAGACCAAAATTGTGACTCCCAGGTACGCGATTTTGAAATTACGCATAATTTTGTAAGTGCATGCAGACCCAAAATCCAATGCAAATAGTGTTTTTAGCCAAAATTCATAAATTTATCATTATTTCTCCTTTCACTGCTTAAAATCCATAAATTTTATCTTGTTTATAGTAAAAATAAAGTCGCCAACAATTTCCATTGAAAAAAAGTCGAAAAACAAAGAAATACTTAAGAAATTTAGAAAACAATAGAATACATAAAAAAAAATTTTTTTTGAAAATTTTGAAAATTAAATTTGATCAGATGCCCATCTAGAGTATGTGAAACAAAAATTAGCATTTTGGGGGCATTATTTTATTAATTAGAGCAAACTTATGATTTTACGCATAAATTAGCATAATTTATGAGCAATAAGATTTTTCGCAGAATTTGATATTATAGTCTTGTAGATAATGCCATGGGTAACGAGCATGCCAATTTTTGTCGCGATCGCGCGATCAACGGCCAAGATCATAAAGGGGGGGGGGGTTCAGCCCCCCCCCGTCTTCTAAGGCATCGAAATGGCAGTCTATTTAGGGTTCATCCTCTAAGATGGCGGCGTGATGATGTCAATGTATAAGGTCTATTGTGCAAAGTATAGAGGAAACATATCTTTTAAGCTACATGCATGGATCTATCCTATTGGAGAAACATACCTTTTTCAAAAGTAGCTCTTGAGTTCTTCACGCATGCATGGTGGTAGATGCCTACCGGGCAGTATTCCCACGGAACCAAAGGGTCCGTTGTGTAGCACCAAGGGGTAACACGCATGCCGATATTTGAACAATGGTTGTGGTCGCCCTCATGAGATGTGAAGGGGTGCTCGTGGGGGAATTGCGATGACCAATGCTGGCATACCCTACCGCTGACAGTCCAATTCACCACTCCACCGTACTGCTCCAAGCGTCTTGTCAAATTGCAGACTTGTAAACAAAACAAGTTCAATAAAAAATCAAAAGAATATCATGATTAAAGAGTCAAAAGAGTGGATGGATCAGAGAATTCAAAATTGAATATCTGTAATTAAACCCAAGCTGTAAATTAGAAATAAAGTCAGACCAGCGCTAAGAATATGTGCCATATCTTTTATAAAAAATGGAAAACACACCGTATTCCGTGCCTTAACCTCAATAAAATGGGGGGGGGGTGGGGATTCAGCCCCCCTCAACACTTAACAATAAATCCACTACAAAAAACTGTCTGACCGTGTAACTTGCTGACTTTTTATTTTCAAAGTCTCGAAGAAATTTTGAGACCAAAATTGCGACCCAGGGTAAATGGTTCCAAAATTATGCAACATTTCATAAGTGTATGCAGACCAAAATTGCTCAAAAACGTGAATTTGTATACAAATCCTATGAAAATAGTGTATTTAGCCAAACCTTATAATGTATCATTATTTTTCCTTTTACTGATTACAATCAATGAACTTTCCTCTTATTTGTTGTCAAAATAAAATACGCACAATTTCCAGTGAAAAACAACAAAAAAGAAAAAATAAACAACAAAGAAAATACAAAGAAATTTGGAAAACAATAAATACATAAGAAAATACATGTGAAGTTGATGTTTTTTAAAATACATTTGTTCAGATTCCTATAAAGAGTCTGTGAAACAAAAAATTGCATTTTAGGGGCACTATTTTGTAAATAAATAGAAAACTTTTGATTTTATGCATATGAGCAATGAGAGTTTTGACAGAATTTGATGTTATAGTTTTGTAGATTATGCCATGGTAATGCACGTGCCAATCATCGTCATGATCATGCGATCGACAGCCGAGATCTGGGGGGGGGGGTCAAATTGACAACCCAATATATCCTGGTCTGAAAAAGCCTACATGTAGTTAAGATAAAGGTAAAGCAAAACTGTAAACCAGAGTTAAAATCAAGCTATCACTAAGAATATGAGCCATAATATTTTTATTAAAATGGAAAATGAATCCCGTTCCGTAAAGTAATCTATTGTGAGAGATTTGTATGCATTAGTTAAACCAAAGCTGTAAAAGAGAGTAAAAATCAGAAGCAGAGCCAAGTATACCGGCCAAAACATTGAAGAAAAAATATTGGAAAAATACTCCTATTCAGTGCTTTAAAGAGAAAATTTGCCTGAGAATAGGTATATGTAAAATTAGCAAACGAAAATAATAGAATGTATTGGTGAAGGTTAGAAGAGAACCATGAGAGATGAAACACACTTTTAAGAATATCATTTTTTGGATGTGTGGCGTCATATGTGAGCCATTTATCTTAAAGTAAAAAAAAAATCAGTAAAATTTAATTTGCTCAAAATATTGAAAATAGTTTTCATTGTGCCTTCAGTATATTTACAGACTAATTATTATATACCTTGAAAGAAAAAAAAGTACCAGTAGTTATCATGAAGAATAAAAAACTCAAATTTATGCATTTATATTTATTCACAACATATGGGGAAGTTGCTCATAGAGTCCATGACATCGCAAATCCAAAACTTAAAATTCTAACAACTTTCTCAATCTTCACTAACATATTTTTCTGGTATCGGATAACAAATGACAAAGTTATTGACTTTTAAAGTTTAGCAATGATTTTTAAAAACAGTTGTCATGAATATTCATTAGATGGGCTGATGATGGCGCATCTCCACTTGTTCTTGTTCTGTATTTTATTATATAAAATTAGGTTTATTCAAATTTGTTCCTCCAAGAACTAAAAAAATTGGATTGACAACTGATTTAGTGAATTAGATATTCATTGCTGCAACTTATTTCATTATAAGGGAGACATATTATTAACACAAGTATGAAATAATGAAAAATTTATGATTTCATGTAATAACATAAGAAAACAGAAAGTGCAGATGTGACATCATCAGCCCACCTAATGAATATTCATGTCGACTGTTTTCACGAAATATTGCTTAATTTTAAACTTCACTAACTTTATTATTTGTTATCCGAATTTGTTAAAAATTTAGGCATTTTGCTCAGTGCATTCTACTCTATGTATTAAGATATGAATATTTTCAGCCCGAACAATCCCTTTAAAAAGGTATTTACCGAATTCAGCAGACACATTGACACATGAAGACTGACGTGGCAAAAGCCGGCATTCTTCAAACCTCTCGTTTGGATCAGTGGTGTAACACCAGGCTGTCGAGTCCCCTGGATCCGGGTTCCGGCAGAAGTTCTCCACCAGCCCTGCATCCGGGTATTGACTCACTTTCGTGTGACTGTGCGGCGATGTTCGGTCCCACCGCTGGCACTCTTTGCCGTTTTCTGTCGTGTTGACGAATCCCCTGTAGTCTCTCCCCTCGCTGTCTGTAAAGCACTCTTCCCATTCTAGAAGGTGAGGGGATGATGTCACAGCAGGATTAATAATATTTACAATATTAATAAACAGTTCTTGTATAGCGCATCGCACATTATGATTATGACTCCATGATCCATGTACTATCACCTGGGCTTTGGCGGCCGAATTTACTTACAGCACGCACATATTTCAAGGTACCCATTCACCTCACCAGGATTGAGTTCAGCACGATGTGGATTAATATCATGCTGAAGAAAACTACGCCGTGGCTGGAATCTGAACCCACGACTGTTTAAAAATCCAGACTAACTCACTTGTCAAGCACACTCTACATATTATGGAGATTCAACAACTATTCTAGAATACTTTGAAATATGTACGGTCCGTCCTTAAAGCCTGTGTATAGCTTTGGTAAAGGGTCAATAATGTGATTGATAATCGAATATCATCTAATACGACAGTCTTACTGAAGCGTAGAGACCGTTAGATATTTTTCCAACTGCACTTCTCTGAGAAAATTTCAAATATTCAAATCTTGGATATATAGCGCCCTCTCTCGGCGATGCTTGTTTTAAATTTAAAAATGGGCATTCAAAAACTTATCTTATAAATTTAGTGATTAGATATCCAAAAGTTACAGACAAAGAACATATCTTGAAAGTTTCAGCCCATTCCATGATTTGGAATAGGATTTAATTGAAAGACAAAAACACACAGATATTTTTATTTGATCGGGTGACCCGATCAAGTTAAATTTCCATGTAAAATCGCAAAATTTATCCTGTAAAACACATTTTCATTTCATATCCTCCACATCATAACTGTTATAGGGCACATCCATTCATATTAGCTAGCAATGAATTGGAATAGTGATAGGTGCATTTTGGTGGATTTACCAAAACTATACACAAGCTTTAACAAGATTCCCATCATAAATTTTTTTCATAAAATTGCGCATAGCGCTACTTGTGACCTGGTGGGTGACTTGAACATATGCTTGTATAAAGTTACTAGTGACTGTACACACCACCGGTGATCCTTTCCTGTGCTAAATGAAATATCCCTTTGAAGATGACTTAACAACTGAGAGATTGTTCCAGTTGTGCGGGAAGTCATGCCTAACTTTACATTCAGCTTTATGAAATGGTTTATTTGCATTATTTTGGTCCAATGCCAATTGCCAACTCGTCTACTATGATGTTGTCAACCATCGGTTTGTCTACTCACCACATGGTCTACTTTCATTTAGTCTAATGCGATTCCATTTAAAAACCAGTTGGTCCATAGCCATTCAGTCCATATACCATTTGGTCTAATTGCACTTTAGTGTTAATAGTGCAAAACAAAAGAAAATGGGTGTTAGACCAACTTGTTAATAGTATAGTTTCTGTATGAGCTGCCATAGGGATTATATGGATTACTACATCAAGTATCAAGTAGACAAAATGGTGATTAGACGAAGTGAAGATTGGACCAAATGGTTGTTAGACGTAATGTTGATGGATGGAATGGCATTAGACTAAATGAAGGTAGACCTTGTGGTGAGTGGACGAATTGGCAATTTACGTATGAAAAATCCACCTGGGGGTGCTGCACATACATGTAGACTGAAGTATTATGTAGGATCCCACTTAAACATCATTGTGACGCCACTTAAAGGGGAAGTTCACCCTGAAGAAAACTTTGTTGTGAAAATAACAGAAAAAATAGTAAAAAATATTGGTGAAGGTTTGAGGAAAATCTGTTAAAGAGTAAGAAAGTTATTAGAGTTCAAAATTTGGGATTTGTGACGTCATAAACGAGCAGCTGCCCCATGTGTTATGTAATATAAAATGTATGAATTTCAAATTTTGTATGGTTCCTGGTGACTTAATTTTGTTTACTTTTCATGATCGGGTGTGAAATGATTTGTCTATTGATATACAAAAGTTACAGTGAAAACCATTTTCAATTTTCTGAGAAAATGACATTTCATTGATTTTTTACCATTCGCTATGTAGGAATGCTGCTCGCATATGACGTCACAAATCAAATAATTGAAATTCTAATAACTTTTTAATTATTTGTTGAATTTTTCTCAAACCTTCGGCAATATTTTTTATCATTTTTTCTGCTATTTTTACAATTAACATTTTGTCAGGGTGAACTTCCCCTTTAATCAAGATCAATTTAAGGCCACCTTACAACTTAAAATATTGAATGATACATGATTTTTGGTGCACATGAGCTGAGTATTTTCTGTATTTGTAGTCACAAAATAAACTTACTAGCTTTTTCGTGATCTTCGCCACACGTATCTTGACGGGGAGGAATACTGCATCCTTGCCATCTTACATGAGGATTTGTCGTATAGCACCATGCAAATGGCTCGCCATCTGGATTTCTACAGTAATTGTGATCTCCTACAAGATATGAATCAAAGGCAAATTATTGTGTTATTTCATCAGAAATTTGACACCATTCAGATACAAATGACCCACAATAGAATAAGTGATCTCAAAGATTTGTATCAATTAAAGGCAGATTATCATGTGATTTTATCAGAAATTTGACCCCATTCAGATATTCTTTCAATCTCTTGCCCCCCCCCCCCCCCCCCCCCCCCCCCGTTTTTTAAATGAACTCCCACCATCTCTCCTGTGTAACTATGAATCTTGACCTGTCTTATCCCGTTAATAGCACTTTGTATTCTCTGGAAAAAAGCGCTATTCAAATCAAATTATTATTACTATCATTATTATATAAATGACCCACAATAAAATAAGTGACCTTCAAGGTTACAAAATTTGGTATGAAGAAGTATGATCAAAAGAGATATTACTGTTTCAGGTAAGGCAAATTTTTTAATCCCTATGTTTTGAAAGCCAAATTATCATTTCAGCTATTTACAGGGCACCTTTCCTGTGAACTTCTTGGTTTTTGGGTAGTTGGTCACTACCTTAAATAGCTTAGATCTTATGCATTGACATCATCGCACCCCATCTCAGAGGCTGCATGCATGAAAAATTGCCTTGCTTGCACTGGCTATTAAAAAAATATACCCTGCTATGAGAAAGTATAGGGGAATTATTTATCCAAGGTTGGTCTGGCAATTACTATTTTTCATGAGGGGCGAAGCCCCCGAGGGAAATATAGTAGATTTGCCAATCCAACACAGGATTAGTAATTCCCACTATGCTTTAAAAAAAAAATTGCCCGATATATTTGTTTTATATCCTACTTTATAATTTAGAACCAAAATCTATGCGCTAAGCTTGCATTGATAACCCATTTTTCCCAAAGCAAAATGCTGATTAGTGCCTGCACCGACGCATCACAGGACTTGCCCGCGAGAGACAGCTCGCTGACCGGCGCGCCTGAGAGTAGGCGCGTTTTGAAAGTCCATTTTTGAAGCACGTGTACACGACATGTTTTTCGGTCGTGTACACGTTGTAAACACTGAGACTGAGGGCGAGTGATGTTTTCAGTGTTTCTGACATGTCGACACGGACCCGCATCAACATGTCAATGTAACAAAGAAAGGGGTTTATATAGCCTAAGTCACGGTTGTAAAGCTTACCTGAGAAATTATGAAAATACTTACCTGATTTTCTTATTTACGAGATAACTCATACATCTACTTGATTTGCTAGTTCAGCCCTCTGGACTGCCATACCCGAAAAGAACTCCCAAGAATTTAAAAAGCGCGAGCGCGCCCTCTCCCGTTCAGGCTTACTACCCATGATCACCGCGCAATTAGCGTCCATCTTCCTCAACTTTCGCAAGCCCATACGTTGAAACATGTTGCTACGCAAGGCGGAGGGTCGGTGGGAGGGTATCAAGTAGATGTATGAGTTATCTCGTAAATAAGAAAATCAGGTAAGTATTTTCATAATTTACTTCAATAACTCCATACATCTACTTGATTTGCTAGACCAACACGGACTCAAACCGTAGGGAGGCATGTTTTCAATTGTAAGCCTAAGAAAATTTAAAAAACAAAAACAACGAAATTTAGGGAGAGGGGGAAAAAGCCGCAGCTGCTTTAAGCGCCGAAGCAGCAAATCTCGCCTCGCTGGACGGAATGTCCTTCAAGTAGAATGAAGTGAAGGAGTTAGTTGAGCGCCAAAAGGCGGCCCTCAAAATGTCCTCGAGAGGAATGCCCTGTATACTCAGGAATACTCAGTATCATGGGCCCTCGGCCTAGTGTCAGGAGAACAACATCACCTGCTGACTAGAGCGTAAGAATCGGAATTTGTTGAAAATTTCAACAAGAATCGTGATCGGAAAACTGAAGCTTTTAAGGCTCAGTAAGTGATCAATCGAACAATCTGAGAAGGCGAGATATCTCAGAAGCCTCCGCGTGGGAGAAAGCGCCCAGAATTCGATATCTGTCTCAAATGCGTGAGGGCAGAAAATCTGCAGAATTCTGATAGAGAGCTGTGGCAAAAAGTTACTAGCGGTCCGAAGGGGACCAGGAACGACGGAGAGTAGGGATTTAAGAAGAAAACCACTCGTAAGGCAGTCAAGGGTCGAGAAAGCGACTGAGTGCCATCCTGTTAATAAGGAATGCCGCGGACCTGTTGCCTATGTAGAATAGAGCAGTCTGGTCAAAACAGCTCAACCGGGCGTGTCAGGGAAACAGCGCGGTACACATCACGACAAAAGTGTGTTAGACCGAGTGATCGAGAGAGAACTCAGGATCCCCTTTCTCCCATACTGATTGAAGCACCCATCTGAGGGTGCAGTGCCCGCGGTGGAAGAGGTGGCTTGGCTCAAGCCACCATCGCCGAGAGAGCCCGTGAGGCTAGGCTGCGATGGCTGTCCGCTGGGCGGGGGAATCCCTAGCAGCAGCAAGAGGGAGCTGGCGAAAAAAAAAATCTGTCACGATATTACGTGTAAACGACCATCAAGAGATGCTCTAAACGAACAGACATCGCCAGATATGATACCTCAACCGTTACATTCCCAACGGAATCGAATGAGGTAGCAACGGCCCTGTCCTATCAAGTTAGGGACGGAAACTGGCTAAGAGTGTCGAAGTCCTCGCTTGAAGAAACAAGCGAAGGAGACTTGAGGAAGTAATCACAAAATTTCCATCAGTCTGCGGTGAGAACCAGTTGTTTATGAAAATAGTCACAAGGCCTGTTTCTCAGGTGATCGTAAGAGCAAGCACCGCCGGCGCCGGTTGCGGCAGCGTGGAACAGTCCGATATTGGTAAGATAAGGAGCTCCAAAAAGCTGCGGGGGGCGGCAAAAATGACGCCCTAAGCAGCGGGGGATGAGAATCTAAGTTTCTAAAAGAAGAACTCCAGTGAAGTAAATCACTTACATGGAGAGACTCATCCACAGTCGGCCCGAGAGAAGGCGGGTCGTAGTGATCGTGGTTAGGAAGGCATAAGCATACATCCATCCACGGTTACATCATCCTCGGTCGCGCGGTGACCCTGGCCACATGCATTGCATGGAAGGAGGATGAAAGCAGCATGCGAGGCGACTCGAGTGTGCCGAGTGAAAAAATTTCTAAGTAAGAAGACGATTCGACAAACGGGTACGGTAAAGACATCCACCGTAGACCACTCCGCACAAGGAGGGAACGGCGGAGACGCCCGCAAGTTTTGACCCACATAGAGGGCAGTCTATAAGATAGACAGTTAGAGCTCGACCGATGGTCTGGCGGTGTACAGTTTGGTGTGAACTCGCCGACCCGGTACGGTGGGTGTGCCCAGAAAGTAGGCATAGAATGCCGACAGAGAATCCTGGGGCTTTAAACAAGCTTGAACGCACGTACATAGCCAACAATCTCATGAGATGTACGGCGGTTACTTTCCTCCGAGATGATGTTTACCCAACCGGGAAAGACTCGGGGAACAGCTGTGAATGTCAACAGGAGGGATATCTAGCATATGAAAAGCTGATTCCTTCCACGTATTCGGTGCGGGTGCTGCCGGCGGTGTCCGGGGGGACGACCGGTGATGGCAGCTCGGGCAGGGCTCGTACGAGCCGCCCGAATACGAGACAAATAGGTTAACATAACCATAATGCACCGGGTGGTGAAGGCATAGCGATTATTAAGCACAGGAGACTTTTTAATCGCCGTGACATTCAGATCCGATATACATACTCATAAGCTCGGAGAGCTATGAGATAGTGAGACATACCGCTGAGCGGTGATGGTGCTCATATCAGAGTCGCCCTCTCTTCAGCGGCGATCGCTGGAGAACGGGTGTCTGTACTAGCCCTGACTCTGGCCTTGCAAGGGTAGGAGCTAAGTAAGACAGGGCACCCTTACTTTCGAATAGAAAGTGAGGTTCAGGCCAGAAAACGACGGTCCCGTCGCCTGGGCGGACGGTCCGCGGACGTGATAGGTTGCCCTCTCAAAGCAGCAAAACATTCTCACGAGAGAAGTGCGGCATGCGGTATGTAAGAGATTCATACCTCCAATCTACGGGCCCGCTTAGGGGGTAGAATGGAGAGAGTTACCGCTGAAGGAGTCGTCGCCGTACGTGAGCTTGACGTAGAGGGCGAATTCGGGAGTACCTGCATAATAATCGCCCCCCCCCTTCCCCTGCCTCTGCCTTCTCGCTAGCCTCGAGAGGCTTGAAAGTTTCGAGACGGCGGTGCCGGAGCCTGGCGCTTCCGGGCAGCAGCAGAGCGGGGGTGGGTTTGCACCCTCAGAGCTGGCGGCTTCCTCGTCGTAGGAGCCGCCTCGTCTAGGGCGACCCCGTCACTCTCCGAGACCCCCAATTCGGCCGATTGAGCTCGGAGCGCCTGAAGAGGCGGGGCGAAAAAATAAGGACTCCCCTGCTTCATCAATACCCCCGCTCGGAGGGTAGATGTGAGGTAGATACTTGTCAAGCAGCGCCTGAGCGCTTACTGAATAGTCGACCGCGGGATAGGGGTTGTCCTCGCACTGGCCGCCTTCGAGAGACTCCTCGTAAAGGGAGTCTCGCTCCATGGACTGAACCGGGAGGTTGTCCCCATGACAAGTTTCCTCCCCTGGAGGAGCTCCGAGAGCCGCGGGAGCCGTACGGCCTCTCGGCCGGCTCTCATGAAGGCAAGGGAGTCCAGTAAGCGCCGGGGTGGCCCCGCGTGTCGGCTGGGACACGTGCTCTGAGATCGACGAAAATGCTGGAAAGCACACGCGATCTTGAGGTACCCGGTTAGCCGGTGCACTGGCTGGCGATTTAACAGAATCGCTCGAGGATTTCCCGGGTGTCTGGTGGTTATTGCCCACTTGTCTCGCTTGATGCTCAGGGGCATCAGCGGGGTGAGTAGACGTCGAGGGTGGGGTGAACCCGCACTGCTCGAAAGCAGAATGTAGCAGCATGAATAGCTGTGACATCTGACCACCGACACAAGGGTCTGAAGGAGGAACGCCCATGGCAACAGGGCTGGCCGACCTCTTCTTCTTCGCGGGCTCCGCCGGCGTGGCCGGGGCAGAATAAGGCACAAGAGGCACGGGTGATTTCTTATGATTTGCCGCCCCTGGCAGGGCGGCCGCCAACAGCGAAACTTCACCCGAATCTGACGGGGTCAGATTGTGGTCACAGTCTGATGTGTGACGCCTCTCGCGGTAGCAGAATGTAGCAGCATGAATAGCTGTAACATCTGACCACCGACACAAGGGTCTGAAGGAGGAACGCCCATGGCAGCAGGGCTGGCCAACCTCTCCTTCGACCTCTTCTTCTTCTTCTCTTTCTGCGGGCTCCGCCGGCGTGGCCGGGGCAGAAGAAGGCATGAGAGGCACGGGTGATTTCTTACGATTTGCCGCCCCTGGCAGGGCGGCCGCCGACAACGAAACTTCACCCGAATCTGACGGGGTCAGATTGTGGTCACAGTCTGATGTGTGACGCCTCTCGCGGTAGCAGAACAGAATGCTCAGTAGTGAGCATATTATTTACTAACAAGCTATACTTACCTATACCATCTCATCAAATTGCTATTCGTTACCCTGACTCGAATAGCCACCGGTAAAAACTCCCCGAAAGAGGCTAACTGCAATCAGATAGCCTGGGAAACCCGTCACGGGACGAGACCCATAAAACCCCTCGCCACATATAAGCCTCCTCTTTCGTTGCCAAGGAGGGGCGAGGTCTGCTGGGGAGGACGGGAGGGGAGCTATAGGTAAGTATAGCTTGTTAGTAAATAATATGCTCACTACTGAGCATTCTGATTTACTACACTGCGCTATACTTACCTATACCATCTCATCAAATTGCTAGAATAGCACGGAAAAACTGGAGGAGGGGCAGAAACGAGACCCTTTCCAGACAAGTAGGCAAAACAATGATAAAGAAACTGATTTTCTATAAAATGGAGTAGTCTCCCAACTGGAGAAGCTACTCTTGTAATAAAGGGATAAGAATCATCAACCACGTTAATGAAATATATCAACTGGAAATAGCCTAGGAAAATTTAGGACAAGACAAGAACCGCCAAGGCAAAACCTGTGTCTTGGCTATTACATCAAATAAGTAATAAGATACAAGATATTGAATAGGTCCAATAGGATGCCTGGAGGATCTCCTCCAAAGAGGTACCCTGAAAAGTGCCCAAGATGCTGCTATGCCCCGTGAATCGTGGGCTCTAAAGGATCCTGATAAAATGGTATTTTCTCCATCTGACCTGATCCCCTGCACTAACCTTCGAGAAATTGTAATTGGATTAACAGGGCTGTGAGGTTCTATTGAACTAATGAACAGTTGGTGGGAAGTGCGAATGTACTTTAATCAATGTACCACTTTAAGGCACGTACGGGACAACATAACCTATCTTCGGAAACTGACGAGAGACTGTAAAATCACATTGTTCACCCTAGGACTTGAACCTGGGACTCCAAGGATGCTAGTCAAGTGCGTTATCCATTCAGCCATGATATCCCCCTAATGGTTGGAAGAACATCACAGGATTTAGGGGTTTCTATTTCTTAGCTAGGAAATCAGGTCTAGGGATCAAGCGGACTCTGTCCTTCTCCCAACGAATATGACCCGGTCTCACCGTGGTGTATGAAGCAAACTACGTCTTAGACTTGAAGCTATAGTCAACAAGAAGGCTGTCTTAATGGAAAGATCAAGAAGGGAGCAATTATGGGTTTAAAGGGGAATTTGGCTAGGGCACCGAAGGACTCTTGGCAGGTTCCAATTGGGGAAGAGTCTTCGGCTGGGAGGAATCTGTTAAGAAGAAGGATCTTGTTAGTCTGGTAAGGACAGCTGAATTGAGGTAGTTTCCCTATTATAGAAGCCTGAATGAATGGCTGCTATGGTTGACCAGTAACCCCTTATAAAAGAGACTGATAAACCTTCATCAAATAATAAAGGAAATAAATCTGCTATCTGACTTAAAGAGGCAGAAATTGGATCAATTTGTAAACTGCCACACCATCTGAAGTATCTCTGGAGTCTAGAATCATGAGTGTTCTAATTATGATGTATATTCATGCATTCATTGTTTTCTTAAAATTTCAATGAGCTTCTCTTGTTTACAAATGACATTATGCAAATTTCCTGTAGAAAAAAATTTACGACACTGATGGATTTCAATATAGTTACGATGAATTGGACGATTGATTGGATCAATCGTAACTCTTTGTAAGACAGGGCCCTGGTTTGAGAACAAACCTGTCATATCATAAGATATAACCTTTCTGGTGGAATCCCTAACAAATCTAGAATTTTTTTGTTATTTTCTATCCTTTTCAAATAGTTATTTTGGATGGAGACCTCTTTACACAGCACTTGCTCAATCCTTTTGATAGTTGTTGGATTGCTGCAAGGTCCATAGGGACTATTTGATATCATACGAGGGCTTCATGATCAAACCAATGACATTTGCATAATAATGAATATCGTACAGATGATGTGGAGCGTTGTGGCCCTGTGGATTAGTCTTCCAACTTAGTAACTGAGGGTCGTGGGCTCATATCCCAGTCATGGCATAATAACCTTCAGCAAATTTTTTTTTTTTTTTTTTTTTTTATCCACATTGCGCAGCACTCAATCCAAGAGAGATGAATGGGTACCTGGCAGGATTTTATTCCTCGAAACCCCAGGGTAATAATATCCAGGTCTTTGGACATAATGTGATATGTGCTAAACAAGAACTGATTTATTATCATTAACCAATTCCTGATGAAAGTTGCAGGCAAAATATATGAGATACCATATTGGCCTTCAATTTGATGTAGGCAAAAAATTGACCACCCCTTGTACACTTTCAGAACCAGTTAGTTGGATCAGTTGGTAGAATGTACTTCACACAAACAGGTGTGGGGGGGTATTTGCTACCACCCTGTTCGGCGTTCAACATTTAGAGTATAGAGCCTCATCGGTCTGGAGCTGCACAGTGGCTGCCAGGCTCACAATAAATTGGGTAAAAAGAATTTTGGAATATTTCTAAACTCAGATTTCTATTACGAACATTAAAATATTATCTTAATCACAATCCCTGATTGAGAACTCTGGGATTGTATGGGAATCTTTATCATTGGAACACACAGTAGATTTATGTCATAAATATTTCCGAGAAGCTGATATCATTGTGGCAAGTGTGGTAGAAACTGATGGACAATAGCAGCAATTCTTAAGGGTTCACCACCCTCAGGCCTTGGTTTGAGATCTCAAGACTGTCTGAGCATCCAAAGACCACTCCATAAACCACATCTACAAGTTACTTCTGTCATTGCTTTATAAGCCAAAAATAGTGTAGATATATACCTCAGATGCCACAAAATTATCAAGAATATTACTAGGTCTACATTCTATACAAGTGAACGCAACTTTGTAAGTAACCCAAGTTTGGCAAGTTTTACCATTATGCCTGTATGATTTGCCTGGTATGATTTTGACAACCTCATCCATCACCACTATTTCCTCCTTTCTATGTTCTTCTGATATGAAAGGGTAGTTTTTTTTTTTTTTTTGGCACATGAACACCTCAATATTACATATTGCTGTGGACTTGGAACAGATTTCAAATAATGAAAAGTAAAGGCAAAGAAATAGTCTTCTCCCTACTGCTTGTGGGGAAGGGTTAGTGTTAGATTGTCATAAGTCCCGGTTATGAGTGGGGGCCCTGAATTTGGTGCATTGAAAGAACGCCTGGCGGCCCCGTCCCCCACCATGAGGATTCCTATGACTTTCCCAGCGGCCCCTTTCATTCCTGGCGTCGCTACCAGAGCGAGGGAAGAGGGGGATGACCCTTTAAGTTCATTATAGGTCTAGGGTATGGAGCTAGAGCTAGCGTATGGAGGTCTCTGGTCTGGGCCTGGCCCTGGACTAGGGCCTGGCGGACTAGGTCTACTCGAGGAGAGCTAATAAAATGTCTTGTCAGCTGTGGTGTTGGCTGAAAAAGACTTGTGCAATGCTTCTTGAAAGTGTCCATAAACAAGTCCTTACCTTCGCAAGGAAGCTTATTGAGAATGAGAAGTCCAGCTCAGTAGCTGCCCCTTTCTCAATCATCTTGAGAGCATCTAGTCTTTAGCCCTCCTTGCCCTTGTGCATAGCAGTGTTGATTGCTGCTTGCTCATACTGGAGATCAGCGATTTTGTGACTCTAGCAATAAGTTCTTGTCATTGGTAGAGACTCAGTCCAAGCCGCTCAGCTTCACTACGAGCGGATATCAGATACCCCTAGTACATCGCGAAAACCATACCGCTCCGGGCGGCCACGTCCAGCGCTGCAACTGTAAGCTGATAGTCGGCTGAGTGGTAACCAGTGCCGCGGCGAGGGTTACGGCCGATCTAGTCTTCCTCGCTCCCGCATCCCCGACACGGAAAGCAACGTCCGGGGCCGAAGGGATGCACAAAAAATCCTCAGTCTTGAGCGGCAAACCGATAAAGTTCGAGACTTCTTTACTGATGGGTATAAGCCGAGAGTATTGCTTATCTGGGAGCGGACGTCCCGAAAGCAGGATCTATATACGGAACGTCCATCTTGATCGCAGACGGACGAGTTCAGGCGGAAGATTGACTTCTCTCTCGCTCATATTCGCTGCTAGCTACGTATACGCTACTGGTATACTGTTTTCGGCCCGAAGATGAGGGCAGTATTTAAAAGGCATGTTCCCACTAGTCGGAGTATCGCGTTTGAGTAAGCCAGAACTCTCTCGTACCCCTAATGGTGAATCTCTTCGATCGAATCCCATTTGCTGGGCAGCTTTCAGGGAATGCAAGGAGCTGCTACACTGTTAGAAAATTTATCCTTAAAATAAAAGAAGTTCCTGCAGCAGAGTCTGTTCTGTTGAATTGCAGAAAAGTTCCTGTTTAATGAATTTACAGAATGATTCTGTTATTGTTTTCTGCATAATCTTCTGTTTATTTTCTGTAAAATCACGTTTTTTTTTTTTTTTTTTTTTACAGTGTATAAGAAATTGTTGGGGGAAATCGCCCCCAATCTCTTCTAATGAATTGGGTCGGTGGTAATCGAATTCCGAATCAGATTCTCCCACGATGGAAAACTATTATCTACGGCTAGTACGAGGCGAGTTATCATTAGCCCCAACTCCGCGATCTGTATGAGGCGATCTAGGCCTCTCTCTCTACGTCTAGAGCATTGAATTATGGTCTAGAATGAGTCGAGTTTTCATTAGCTCATTGTCTCGGGCGGCTAGGGGTCGGGATGGGTCGATTGCAGCACCCGATGGGGGAGGATCGCCTGCAAGGCTTCCAAGATCCAACTACTACAATTGTTAATAATTTCTCTTAATTATTATTATTTTAGACCGCATGTACGTAGAATAGATCTTAATTCCACAGCACTGCATGAACTCCTGCACAATTCTACAAGTACGATGATACACCAACCTGGTGGACTGTACTATAGATAACTGATGATGACCCGTCTCGGCGGGGTCTGGCAATGAATGGACTGACCGGTCACAATCCCGGGCCAGTCGAAGCTTCTTATAAAATATAGGGGTTGTAGTGAGCCGTTAACTCGAGCCTGATTGTCATTAGAACACGAGTGGTCATAGCGAGGCTTCTTCTTGCCCGCCCTATACTCTTTGATGAGGAGTTACCCCGATCGGAAGGAGTGTAAACAGCCTCTTCCGATTTATCCGTACCCTTGTCTACCTCCCGCCTAAGGGGCTGGGTGTCTGATTGTGTAGTGTCATTTGCCGGCGTTGTCTTGGCCGGGTTATAAGTGTTAGACTTCTTATTCTTCGGCTTTATCTTGGCCGCCTTATCATCGTGCTGTTATTATTTCTCGGCTTTGTCTTGACCGAGATAATGGCCCTCGGCTTTATCTTGACCGAGTTGATCTCCCCTTTTTATTGAGATCTTTAGGGTTGGAAAATAATAATGTTTATTTCAGTTATTTCTTCAGACATCGTGATTCATAAAAAAAATTCGCGGTGGCTAAACGTTTCGAGTGTACTCAACGACGTCGCGGTAACGAAAGAGGAGGCTTATATGTGGCGAGGGGGTTTTATGGGTCTCGTCCCGTGACGGGTTTCCCAGGCTATCTGATTGCAGTTAGCCTCTTTCGGGGAGTTTTTACCGGTGGCTATTCGAGTCAGGGTAACGAATAGCAATTTGATGAGATGGTATAGGTAAGTATAGCGCAGTGTAGTAAATTATAGCAGCATAGCATGTATGACTGTAACATCTGACCACCGATACAAGGGTCTGAAGGAGGAACGCCCATGGCAGCAGGGCTGGCCGACCTCTCCTTCGACCTCTTCTTCTTCTTCTTATTTTGCGGGCTCCGCCGGCGTGGCCGGAGCAGAAGAAGGCACAAGAGGCACGGGTGATCTCTTACGATTTGCCGCCCCTGGCAGGGCGGCCGCCAACAACGAAACTTCACCCGAATCTGACGGGGTCAGATTGTGGTCACAGTCAGATTGTGGTCACAGTCTGATGTGTGACGCCTCTCGCGGTCAGGGGCTGGGCAATCTCTGCCGATGCTGTCAACGGAGGACGACTTATACGACAGAGAGCCTGACCTGTGCCGGGGGGAGAGAACCGCACTCTCCCTCCGGACTTCTGGTGACCCGGTAGCCGGTGGGTCGCATAGCCCTTTGGGTGCTGCGGCGGCAGAACCTAGTTTAGGCTTGGAAGCCTTGGCTACCACTTTTTTCTTTGTCCGAGACCGTGGCACCACAGTCTCGGCCTTCCTACTCTTAGCATCCGACCGCAAATTCGGAATGCTGATCGACGCACCCTCATACTCACCACCGCCGGTGGAAGCGGCCGACTTCTGTAAACTTGCAATCGGGACGGTCCCCGTGGAGGGCACCAGGTCCTCTGGGGCTGTGTTAGTCCCATTCATCGGTACCTCTCTCTACCCTGAAAAAAGAAAAACAAGATTTTTTTTTTTTTTTTTTTTTTTTATTATTACAAAGATCTCGCTTAGATTAAAAGTGGAGACCGGAGTGGTCTTTCCCTCCTCCTATAAGAAATTTGTTTGAGCAAACAGAACAAATCAAGAGGGGAGGGGTAGGGAGGAAGAAGAACCTAAGAATAGTTTAGGTATCTGCCTGTAAGAAAATAGAAAGGAGGTCGGAGACTTTGAAAAAAAGAAACTCCTACAAGGTTCCCCTACTATATTCTCTTTTTTTTTTTTGTGCCCGAAGGAAAAATTCGAAGCAAGAATTCAAAGAACGAAGTTTCCACCTGCGAAGAAACACAAAAACAAGAATTTCAGAGCAGGAAGAAAAGGGATTGAGAGACAAACAATTCCAGATAAGAGAAATTTTACGATAATTTCCAAGAGGAAAAACGTAACCTCCTGTGGAAAGGTAAAGAAATTCAGAACAGGAGGAAGGAGGAACGTCTCTAGTAACGATTCCAAGAGGAAGAACGACACAGTAAATCCTCAAAGAGAAATCGTAGAGCCCGCCTGTCGAAGTAAAAAATATAAGACTAGGAGGGGAGAGGGAATTGAACGAAGAAAACAATTCCGGGAAAGGTCAAAAAAATTTCTAACAGGAAGGAGACCCCACCTGTAAAGAACAAAAAAATTTTTTTTTTTTTTTTTTTTTTTGGGGGGGGGGATTGAATAACCAATCAATCAAGGTATAATTGCGTAAGCCGAATTAAACAATCCCCGAAGCGTCTGTGAATAAAATATTAATCAAGAATTTTATTCAGAACAGAAAGGAAAAGGAATTGAGCTTTAACTCTTAACATGCCACGCACACTACTAACCCAACGCCACAGTGCTAATCCGATGCTAATCCCCTGTGCCAGCCACAAAACCCCCCTGTGCCACATTGATTTTGGGATCGCGAGTCGTATTCACTCCTTTCAATAGTCATGATTACAATTGCTTGTAACTCTCTAACGATTAGTTTATCCACAAAATATTGTGTAGTAAAGTTGTAGGAAATTTCATACCCCTTATAATGGTGTCCTCATTATATGGATTGGTTATTATCTTTACCGCTAAAATATGAGTTGTATCAAGTAGTTCCATTTTGTGGAGTGTTTTGTATGGATCAAAAAACCTAGGTCTCTTCCCTCTCAGAGGCGGAGCCATATCTTGTAAAAAAATGTAGAAATACTTGAAAAAGTCGAATGTAAACTGCGTAAGTTGATCTGTCAGAAAGCAGAGTTTGCACTGCACACAATAGTGCTAATTACGGCGTGCATTACAATGCAAAACGGCGTAACAATGATTGTAATTCCAAATGTGCGCAGTCATGCACGAAGCAGGCGAGGGTAGGAAACAATGCAAGCACAAAGCAGTCAATAGTAGGCGTGCGAGCACGAGTGTGGCATGTTATAGTAGGATACGTAGCGTGCACGAAGCACTCAACGAGTTAAGATCCGCCTGTGAATAAAATATCAATCAAGAAATTTATTCAGAACAGAAGGAAAAGGAATTGAGCTTTAAGATCCGCCTGTGAATAAAATATCAATCAAGAAATTTATTCAGAACAGAAGGAAAAAGGAATTGAGCTTTAAGATCCGCCTGTGAATAAAATATCAATCAAGAAATTTATTCAGAACAGAAAGGAAAGAGAATTGAAGAATTAATCAATCAATAATCAATCGAAAATCTTAATAAATCAATTCCGGAAAGCAAGGAAGGAACAGAGTTGGAGATCCCAACCTGCAAAAGAAAAAACAATAACACCCTCGACAACAAAGTGTAAGGGCTGTCTAGAATTTAAATCAAAAACGGCACCAAAAACCACCACACCTTGAACGTGAAGAACAATAACCATGGCAGGTGGTGAAGGCTTGCTGCCACGTAGGCAGGCCAAGCCCGGTGCCTCGCGAACACGCTAGCGATGCGGCGCGACGAGAACCAAAACGTTAGAAAAACAAGTTAAGTGTCACCAAAAACACGCTAAAAAGTCGCGCCAGGTGTAAATTCTGAACACAATCTTACACACAAACGGAAAGATTGAATTTTAAAAGGGAGAAAGCACAACAGATAAGCAAAAATAATATACCAAAGCTCAAAAAAGATTTGAGTTTTAGGAGACTTATCTGAGCACGTCTTGACAGGTGGCTTGCCGAAAGCAAAAGAGGAAGATGGACGCTAATTGCGCGGTGATCATGGGTAGTAAGCCTGAACGGGAGAGGGCGCGCTCGCGCTTTTTAAATTCTTGGGAGTTCTTTTCGGGTATGGCAGTCCAGAGGGCTGAACTAGCAAATCAAGTAGATGTATGGAGTTATTGAAGTTAATTAGAAGTATCAATTCACAAAAATTGGCGCATTTAAAAAGTTTACTCAGCTTAGCAGCGCATTACATTAATAAAAAATGCAGAAGAAAATCAGTGCAGGGCACTAGCTAGCGCCGACATTCGTTGGATGCGCATTTTGCATACTGTACCGTACATGCATGCACAGATCGCTGCAAAATTAAATGTAACTGAAGTTATTGATTGATTTTCAATATTTTATTGCCAATTTGAGGAGCATTTGTTAGTTGGCTTGTAGAACATGTGTACAATGTATTACATGTAACTGTAGCAATGATCGCTGTCGCAACTGATGATTCTCAAATTGGCTCCGAGTGTGATTAGGCAACACCTACAAGCTTTCGAGACTGGAGCATACCCATTTCGTGGTATCAAAACTTGAGTCTCAAGAATGAATATGGATTAAATCGGCGATTTTGGAAGTAACTCACTCTAGATTAATTGAAACATATTGACATATTAGTGATTGAAACATGTGTAGTATCTGAGAACTAAGAATTAATATAAGGCTGTGAGCTTGTTCACTGACTTTACAGTCCCATGCAAGCTTTATGCAGATGCTACCGTGTACACGGTGATGGAATTAAAAAACGTGCACTGACTTGACCGCGCGTGTATGCGAAACGGGCCTACATGAGAGTTTAGTTGAATATCCAGTTTTCTGAAATAATGACATCAGAATATTGTTATAGCGAAAAATATATCGAGGTCTGACATCACGCATCATCAAAGTTACAATGTCTTTGGTCACATGATGCTATTTCAACCAATAACTATACAGGATTTAATCTATGTAGGATATAAATGCAACTGGCATATCTCTGACAACTCCCATTAAGCGTATTTCTATATCCTCTGAGGGAGGGCGCTATGAGATTATGAAGTCACATGCAAAAGGTCTAAAGTACAATCGAGTGACGTCTTACCAATACCCCTCATTGGGAACCTGGCCGCTGTACGGTCGTGGTCATGGGGTTCAAATGAGGTCCACTTCTGACAGGTGTAACCTGAGATAGTCTCATTCACAGTCCCTCTATAATCAGTCAGATCGGTAGAGCTATAACATTCGCTTGAATCTGATGATTGGTGCAGAGAAAGATAGAACAAATGATCGTACACTCTCATAAATTTATTCAAGTTGATTACTCAACAAGCAGTTTGCCACATTGTACCTATTTTGAAGCCCTTTATCTCCCTTTTTATTGCTGTTTTGTCACCGTTATGTAGTCCTTTTGAAAAAATGGCTAGAGATTGCAGATTTTGTTCTTTCAGTTTCCCCCGTAGGCTTTTTTTAGTACACGAAAAGTCTACAAAACAGCAACAAAATGACAGTTTGCAAAGCTTTGATCAGTGTGTTACAACATATTTTCTATGAGATTTACGGAACTCTCTACCAGAGTCTATTAATAGATGCTTGTTTCTTTCTCATTTTAATAAGGCAAATGTTAAATCCATGTAATTACCAGAATATTTGAAGTAAACTTTCTGTGTCAATGATTTAGTTTTATCATGAAGTCATTCTTCCTTTGATTTAAATATAACCTTCATCTTCACCATTATCCCCAACATCATTTCAATAAATTGCACCGGTGTGTTGGCTCAGTTGGTTGAGCGTCTGTTACGGTCTTAAAAACTATAAACTCCTGCTATAGAGTAACTTGCTCCCTAGCATATTGAAAATGTGTCCAGTGTGTTCGCGCACTGCCTCTGTGTTGCTTGGTTCCATTTGTTGTACACCAACGCACCAGATGTACTCATAGGATCCACTGCATGCACACGTACACGATCGCCTATGATTTGCTCTAAATGAAAAATATGCTGCACTTTTCGACAAGGTTATGTCTTTATAAATCTCTTATTTTGTGACAAGAAAGATGTGTTTTTTTTTGGAACAGGCTACAACCCCCACCCCAAAGACAAAAACTTAAGAAGTTGAAAAAATACATACAGAGTGTGTGTGCGTGAATATTCTGTACTGAAATGATTTTCTCGCAAAAACTCCCCATTTACTGTGCGCTCGTACATATTTGCAATAGAACACTTTTACGCAAACTTACCCGGCGAGTTACACGATAAGAACGATTCGCTTATAAGATCGTAACAAGCAGGAGGTTGGGGATTCAAACCCCGGCCGCGTGAGACCAAAAGTCGTTAAAAGATGGGAGTTGCTGCAACCCTGTTTGGCATTCAACGATTAAAGGGGAATCCAACCCAAATAAAAACTTGCTTTTAGAGGAAAAAGGAAAATCAGACAAGTTGATAGATGAAAATTTGAACAAGATCGGACAAACAATAAAAAAGTTATGAATTTTTAAAAGTTGTGAATATTGGTAATCACTATACCTATGGAGATATCAAATCGGCAACAAATGTGATGTCAAAGTGATGTAAGGCAAGGACTACTCTTCCATGTACTCCAATACATAAAATGACTAAAATTACATTTTTATCAAATGTTTTACTTCAAATTATATTTTTCTTTCATGAGGACATACAACAATATACTACCTAGGCTATATTTAGATTAAAGCTCCAGAGGAATAGGTACTTAAGAGAAAACCACAAATCACTGATAATAAAGTACATGGCCTATGGGAAAGTTGTCCTTGCCTCTTGTCATAATTTACTTACCAAGTTGCCAATTTGAAATCTACAGAGTCTTGGAGATTTCAATTCTAAAACAGCCATAACTTTCTTATTACTTATCCGATTTCTTTCAAACTTGCACCATTCTGTTTTATTTATTTTTCCCATTCAAACACAGCATATTATGACCAGGGCTGGATTCCCCTTTAAAGGGATAGAGCCTTGTTGAGCTGGCACTGCACAGCGGCTGCTAGGCCCATGATCAATTGGGAAAAGAAAATTTTTTTCAAAATATTTCATTTCATGTCAATTTCAAAAAATAAAAATATGGATTTTCATCATCCTTATTATCTCCATCTTCATTATTCAAATTATAAACAGATATTGCCATTCTGATGTATAAAAATTAAAAAATATGAATTTCATGAGTTTTATCTTTTTTTCTTTCAAGCACTCTGCATGCCTTTGATAACAATCCTTCTGCATATTGTTCTTATTTTAATAATTTGGTAGCAGATTATACTTGCTTAGATTGCTATTTTTTATCCATTTTTTCCCCTCTATGATTCATGCAAAAAAAAAAAAAAGCTATGTTTCTTGTGTTATGGAAAATGTATTGTATGAATTATATGAATGGAGAAGAAAACAATAAATCAAATCAAATCGAATCATATATGAACCAACTGTTGGTTAAAAGAAACTTCCATGCAAAGTGGATGGGGATTTTTTTTGTAACAGTTGGTAGGTTTGTGTGTTAACCGACCTAAAACATGGTTAGACAGTGTACCGTAAGGGCACTAGTATTCAACCCGGCATAATTCAAAGATTTTGACATATTTCCAAAAATATTTAGAAATATGGAAACTATCTTAATTTCATACCTTTGTTATTTCCAGGGTAATCTGTTGTCGGTATTTTCTTTATCTGTCGACTGTATGCGCGTAGGATCGAATTATGCGCCGATGGCCTTTTGCACTGAATTGCACTAGTATTCAACCTAGTGAGGATAGATAGCAAATCTAAAAAGGGTTTATATTGGTAAATTAGATCTAGATCTATGTAAGTTTTGGCTTTGATTAATTCCCTGTTTGGTCTCATCTCAAATGGTCTAGTCCATAGTCGGATGGGACAAGGGCAGATTGAGAGACAGGACCATCTTTCATCGCTAGGTTGAATACTAGTGCAGACGGGTTGAATACTAGTGCAAAAAACCGTCGCCCTATAATTCGATCGCCCGTGCACACAGCCGACTGGTTAAAGAAAAAAATAACGGAAAAAGAATAACCAGCATTTGCTCTTAGAAATAAGACGGGTCTGAAATTCAGGTAAATTCTATGTTTCTATATATATTTGAGGAAACTCTCCAAACGGGTTGAATACTAGTGCCCTTACGGTACTGGAAAAAAAGAGAACTTGACATACTGATTAAAAATATATACAGCCAGGTAGAGTTGAATCAGAACTATATAGTGTTCCCCCTGTGCCATCTGAGAATTTTTTTTACCAAATTACGTGACTGCAGTATGCATCGCCTATACCAATGGAAAAAAGAGTGATAATCGCACTATATTCAACTCTGTGGGGCCATTATCACATTATCACCTATCTATTAAACACAAATGTATTTAATGGAGAATGCATGGGGTAAGCCATGCAATGCAACATTCAATGATACAACATGACACAAAAAAGCGCTGGTGTGATTTTAACTTGCATTTCAGTCATCAAAATATTTTTTATGTCTTTTTCTTTGAAATGAATGTATTGATGTTATCCTATATAGTAGTAAAAAAATATATTGGAATATTTTTGTGGTAGGCCTATATGGTACTTATTGCATTCCTCAACAAAAATATACAATTATTGCGAAAACAAAGCACTTTTTTGACACAATATAATCTTGTATAATTATCCTTCAAGAGATTTGTCATAAGGTTTGCAAGCTGTAATCTGTAGCACAGTACTTATGCAACATTGTAAAATTATTTAACTCTTCATGCACCGTGCCTTCACATTATTGCAAACCCGTAGACACATTTATTTTATTAATAATTATTTGTGCGATGAATCGCCCCGGGCAATACAAAACAAAATCATGCCATCGAGCCAAGATTCAAAATAAAGTGCTGCAATTTTGGTGGAAATGTTATAGGAAAATTAAAAAAAATGATTTGCAATGCTTTTATTACATAATCAATGAGATAAACTCATACGTGACAAGAAAGCCCATCAAACACTACAAGTTTACTCTAAAACATTTCCTTTCTAGATGTTCTGATAAAAGTTATAGCTGTGTAAATAACAGATTATTATACCATGTAGAAGGGTTCCCTGAAGAGTCAACGCCCGAAGAGTTGACTCGACGAGGCCTTTATCCAACTCAAATGTGCAAACAGGACAGTACACGCAATTATGATTGCAACGCAACACAAAGTGAAACTATATAACAGCTACATGGAAGTTGCATTTCAATTCTCGAAATGAAATAGGGCCATAATAATTTATCATGATACTGATATGTGCAATAACACTTATTTTATTTTTTAATAATAATCATATTTAGGTGGCTTTATATCATGGAATACTGCTGATAATCTATTTGTTAGTGGCAATGTTACACTCATCTGTGAGTCATGTAATATTTACCCAACAGCACTTGAAGTATCTTAAAAATCACATTCTGAGCAATATGATACAAATGTGACCAGCCATCCCCAAACCAACAATAATTCGCCAGGGAGAGTTCTCTGTAAATAGCAAAAATAGTCATTTGGTCTTCAAAATGTCAAGATTTGACATTGCAAAGTTTAATCAATGGCAACATAATTATAATAATAGCAAACTTTTCTCGGAATGGCTCAAAGTGAGTTACAGCATATTATTACCCCGATTATTGGATTCATTTCATGAAAAGTGCACAATTTCCACTCCCTGGAGAGCATTCCTTGCAGCCTCATTATGGCGCTTGCAAAATCAAACATACAATATCTTTTACATCCTACCAGGTACCCATTTAGCACCTGGGTCGAGAGCGGCAAAGTGTGGATTAACGCCTTGCCAAAGGACGCGAGGCCACGGTGGGATTCGAACACACGACCCTCTGTTTACAAGGCGAGAGTCAGAACCACCACACCACAGCTTTTCCACAACATGTAAGTTTCATTGACACCCTATTTTGTCTGGAAGTTTCTAGAATGTACCCATCTCATGCTTGAGTGAACCCCTACTTCAAGTGATGTTTTCTCCTCATTAATTGAAGTAATCGCTGAATTTTTACTGAAATAAATCAAATACTTGTGTGAGTTATTGCTGATCAATTTCAAAAAGTCATACAACATTTTAAAGCTTAGGATGTGCTCTTTCAACATCACTGAATATCTCAGAATACATTTTGGGCAAAGTAATGTTGGTTTTGGGGTGGCAGTTTACAGAAGCTTTGTTACCTCTTGGAAAGCGCTTCCTTCGTGGTCTGATATCTCGTCCAATCAACTCAAATCTGATCACTGGATGAATATGTTGGGCCATCACAACAATTCTCACAAATCGAGTAAATACTGGTCTGTAGAAATAGTTTGTGACAACTGTATTCTGGTCGAAGTTACCAAGGAATTCCTATATATATACAAAAAAGATTTTCCCTATAAAAATGGGAATCATTGTCATATTCAAGATTGAATTATTTAGCCATAATCATATATATATATATATATATATATATATATATATATAAAAGCATTTCTAACAAATATCTACAAAAAATTAGCCAAAACATAATCAATTTCCTATGTATTTTAATGTTTTCTTAATTCTTATGTATTTCTTTGTTTTTTTAATGTTTTTTAAGGAACTTTGTCGGCAACCTTTTCGCAGTCATAAATATCATGAAATAAATCCATTTCAACCAACAAAAGTAAAAATAGTAAAATATTTATGATTTTTGGGGTTGAAAACACAATTTGCATTGACTTTGTACATGGAATCATATTTTTAAGCAACTTTGGGTCTGACATGCATTGCACTTACAATATGATATGTAAGTTCGAAAGCGCACACCCAAGTGCCGCAAATTTGGTCTCAAAAGATGTTCAAGACTTGAAAGTAAAAAGTCACTTTTACAATCCAGAGACTTATCAAGTCGTCCACAACTCGTCCACAACAATTTTTTGTCTTTTTTAAATTTTTTTTCATCCATAAATACAATATGAGGCAATATAAGATATTTTTAATGTTATCCTATTCCATAATCAAAGGCTTTCATCTCATTGATGGAGGTTAAACAAAGAGTATGATTTGGCAAAATACACATTTACATTGAATTAAATAAACAAAGCTCATTTGTGCTAGTCTTGAGCGAGGACCTACTTCGTGATCAAAGTTCAAATCAGGGTCTGTGCCTGCAGACTACTACTTATCATCTGCCAGTGTATATCAAGAGTGGCGTGCCATAGTTATTAGTCAATTAAATAAACAAAGCTCATTTGTGCTAGTCTTGTGTGGGGACCCAATTCTTCATCAAGCTTTCAATCAGGCAGGGTCTGTGTGCACAGACTTCTACTTACTATCTGGCGGCGTATGTCAAGGGTGTTGTGCCATAGGTATTCGTCAAAACTCCTCATAACTCGAAATCTTGTCACCCATTGTCTATTAAACTCAGTCTTGCCTTGCGTCATCAGGCCAATCACCAAGAAGTTTGCCTTAAATGGTACAAATAATAATTATTGTAAAGATATAGAGAGCAATTTCTATATGCATATACTCAACTGCGCATTGCAATAATGTTATCATTAATTATTACCCGAGCTTTAACCTTCTGGTTACACAGTACATGTACATTGAACATACACACAGTACCCTGCACATATACAATGTACAATGTAGTACACACACACAGTACCCAGTACATATGCAATGTACAATGTAGTACACACACACAGTACCCAGTACATATGCAATGTACAATGTAGTACACACACAGTACCCAGTACATACGCAATGTACAATGTAGTACATACACACAGTACCCTGTACACATACACACAGTACCCTGTACATACACAATGTACAACATAGTACTTACACACAGTACGCTGTACATACACAATCTATCATAGTGGTCAATGGATGATTTCAAGTTTGGTGTTGGCGTTGGTGTGGGAATTCAGATCGTTTCCCCTTGCTCCTAAACCTTTACCAAGTATAAAAACTGATCCAGATCACATTATTGACATCTAAACAACTAGTGAGTGACTTTTCAGGACCAGCTTCATTTTGTTTGGCGTTATACTCGTGTTCAAAATGACCTAACACCAACACCAAAAGGTCAACAGTGAACTTAAAATCACCCATTGAAACCAACCCTCATGATTCATTCACTTTGGTTTACATCCCCAATATTTTGAAATACATATCATTTCTGTACATACAGTGGTGCTCACAAGTTAGTGAACCCCGCCAGAAAATGAACAAATTTCAAGTGTTCAAGTCCATCCATACTTCAGATATCTGTGAAGTCAGATGCTAAAAGAGAAAATTAAAAAAGAATTGTTTTTCTGGGCTTGCGGAACACTTTTATACCATTGCCTAAATTCAATACTCAGCATGAACGAATGCAATCTAAGCTTGGGTTCACAAGCTTTTGAGCACAACTGCATGCTACTTTGAAACTTTGAATTAGTGTTTTTATACTATAAGCCCTAAATTTAGACTATTTCCAAGATCCAAATGCAATTCTTTTAAAATCAAGGCACCGTAATACACAAATGTGAAGAATTAATTGGTAAATGAAATGGCCAATCAAAATCGTCGTTGCTTGCACATGTTGACGAAGAAGCAATCGGAATTGTTCTTTCATTATTATCGATTAATCAACAACCTTTCTGTTACAGGAACAAAGTGAACTTATAAATACCTTCAAGTCGGCTTGTATCCATGGGTTCTTTTGGCCTGCAGCCGCCCATCCTCCGCCATAAGGTGGTCCTATATCAATCAAAGTCAGATCAAGGACAGACGGAGCAAATACAAATATACAATAATAAACAAACAAGTGGAATGCCTCTGGCCGTCTCACCTGCATCACGCGGTTCAATATAGCAGCAGTGCTGACTTTGAATACTACTCTAACTCGCACAAGATGTTCAGTGATACATGGTTACTCTTATGTCCACTTTTAATGAACTAGACCAACAAACTTACAGAGATATGATGGTTATTTAACAAAAAACCCCAACATTGCCAAAGTTCATTGACCTTACATGACCTTTGACCTTGATCATGTGACCTGAAACTCGAACAGGATGTTCAGTGATACTTGATTACTCTTATGTACAAATTTCATGAATCAGATCCATAAACTTTCAAAGTTATGATGGTAATTCAACAGATAACCCAATTCGGCCAAAGTTCATTGACCTTTGACCTTGGTCATGTGACCTGAAATGCGCACAGGATGTTCAGTGATACTTGATTACTCTAATGTCCAAGTTTAATGAACTAGACCAATAAACTTTCAAAGTTATGATGGTAATTCAACAGATACTCCGATTCGGCCAAAGTTCATTGACCCTAAATGAGCTTTGACCTTAATCATGAGACCTGAAACTTGCACAAAATTTTCAGTGATGCTTGATTACTATTATGTCCAAGTTTCATGAATCAGATCCATAAACTTTCAAAGTTATGATGGTAATTCAACAGATACACCCAATTCGGCCAAAGTTCATTGACCTTTGACCTTGGTCATGTGACCTGAAATGCGCACAGGATGTTCAGTGATACTTGATTACTCTAATGTCCAAGTTTAATGAACTAGACCAATAAACTTTCAAAGTTATGATGGTAATTCAACAGATACTCCGATTCGGCCAAAGTTCATTGACCCTAAATGACCTTTGACCTTAATCATGAGACCTGAAACTTGCACAAAATTTTCAGTGATGCTTGATTACTATTATGTCCAAGTTTCATGAATCAGATCCATAAACTTTCAAAGTTATGATGGTAATTCAACAGATACACCCAATTCGGCCAAAGTTCATTGACCGTAAATGACTTTTGACCTTGGTCATGTGACGTGAGACTCATGCAGGATGTTCAGTGATACTTGATTAACTTTATGTCAAAGTTTCATGAACTAGGTTCATATATTTTCTAAGTTATGATGACATTTCAAAAACTTAACCTCAGGTTAAGATTTCGATGTTGATTCCTCCAACATGGTCTAAGTTCATTGACCTTGGTCATGTGACCTGAAATGCGCACAGGATGTTCAGTGATACTTGATTACTCTAATGTCCAAGTTTAATGAACTAGACCAATAAACTTTCAAAGTTATGATGGTAATTCAACAGATACTCCGATTCGGCCAAAGTTCATTGACCCTAAATGACCTTTGACCTTAATCATGAGACCTGAAACTTGCACAAAATTTTCAGTGATGCTTGATTACTATTATGTCCAAGTTTTATGAATCAGATCCATAAACTGTCAAAGTTATGATGGGAATTCAACAGATATCCCCAATTCGGCCAAAGTTCATTGACCCTAAATGACCTTTGACCTTGGTCATGTGACGTGAGACTCATGCAGGATGTTCAGTGATACTTGATTAACCTTATGTCCAAGTTTCATGAACTAGGTTCATATATTTTCTAAGTTATGATGACATTTCAAAAACTTAACCTCAGGTTAAGATTTCGATGTTGATTCCTCCAACATGGTCTAAGTTCATTGACCCTAAATGACCTTTGATCTTGGTCATGTGACATGAAACTCTAATAGGATGTTCAGTAATACTTGATCAACCTTATGGCCAAGTTTTATTAACTAGGTCCATATACTTTCTAAGTTAATTATGACGTCATTTCAAAAACTTAACCTCAGGTTAAGATTTGATGTTGACGCCGCCGTCGCCGTCGGAAAAGCGGCGCCTATAGTCTCACTTTGCTTCGCAGGTGAGACAAAAAAAATCATGTTTCGGATATGCTGATCACTTCGCAGGCAGCGCATCCCCCATGCTACGGGTACCTGTTGAGATGCGCATAATATGGCTTGAATTGCAGGAGCATTGTCAACATAATACATGTATAAGCCAATCACTTGAAAAGAGGACAACCCTTGATTTTAACTCATTCAAATAATATAATTAAAAAGCAGAGAGGTAATTTATGTTCATAATTTTGATAATGAAGGTGGAGATGGCAAGGGGAACTGAAATTAGCAGAAAAATAAAAAAACATTGCCAAAGGTTTGATAAAAATCTATCACAGAATAAAAAATTTATTAGAATTTTAATTATTGATTTGAGCGTTATATGCCAGCAGCATTCCTACACAGAAAATGGTAAAAAATCAATGAGATGTCATTTTCTCAAAAAAAATGAAAATGGTTTTACTGTACTGTATATCAATAAACAAATCGTTTCACACCCAATCCTGAATAGAAAACAAAATTAAGTCATACAAACCATTAAGAAAAATGAAATTCATGCATTAAATATTACCAAACACATGGGGCAGCTGCTTGTGTATTACATGTACGTCACAAATCCAAAACTTGAAATTCTAGTAAACGTTCTTAATCTTTAAAGAATTTTCCTCAAACCTTCGGAAACATTTTTCAATATTTTTTCTGCTATTTTTACAACAAACTCTTCTAAAGGGTAAACTTCCCCTCTAAGCAGGGAGTACAACTTATGAGTGTGCTTACCAGAATGACCAGGGTGTCTACTATGAAGGCGAGCGCTAGGTGCACATTGTTCGTCATCCCAACAATTTTTTTCTGAAAGCTGAGAATCCTCTATATCTCCATTCACCATCCCAAGAGGATAAAACGTCAGTGGTTTCTCTGGCAAAGGATGAAAATAATGTTTTAATTTTATCATTTAAATAATTTGACAAGGGTGCCCTTTCAGCAAAAGCTGGTATCAATACGGGCCCTAAAAGCATATAAACAAAACATGTATACAAATGTTAAGACATACTCCATACTTTTTTCGCTTGCATCCTTAATCCTAACTAGACTGGGCTATTTCGACACCTGTTAAGAAGGGAGGGGGCTGATTCAGCCCCCTTATGATCTCAGCTGTCAACGGCCCAATCACAAAGAAAATTGGCACATGCGTTACCCATGGCATAATGGCATAATCTACAAAACTGAAAGATCAAATTCTGCAAAAAATCTTCTTAATTATGCTTATTTATGTATAAAATCAAAACCTTGCTCTACTTAACTACATAATGCACCTACAATGCTACTTTTTGGTTCAGACTTTTTATAGGAATATCATCAAATTTATGTCAAACATTTTCATCACATTTATTTCCTTATGTATTTTATTGCTTTTAATTTCTTATGTAAATTCTTTGTTTTTCAACTTTTTGTTTTTTTCAACTGATATTGTCAGGGACTTTATTTTGAACATAATCAAGATGAAACAAAAATTATATACTTATGAATAAAGCCCCCCAGATCTTGATTGTTGATTGTGCAAATGTAAAAAAAAAATGACACACAAGTCACCCATGACTACAAGTCACCCATTACTTAATCTCTACAATTCAAATGTCAGTTGTACCAAAAATATTCAAATTTATGTTAAATCAATTATGCTAATGCAAAAAGAAAATCAGAACTTGGCTTTGACTATAGCCCCAAACTGCTATATTTTGGTCTGGATATTCTTAAGATTATTATATAATGAATCTTTTTTTAAATGTCAAGATCAAAATTTTGTCTGAAGTATTTTGCTTTTGTGAAATTTCTTATGCATTATGCAGATTTTTTCTACTTTGTTTTTCTTTTTTTCAATGTAAATCGTCGGCATTACTATTTCAGAATGATACAAATTTTGGCTACATACACAATTTGCCGTGGATTTGTACATGAAATCACTTTTTTGAGCATTTTTAGGTCTGATATGCAATTACAAAATGTTACATAACTCTGGAATCACGTACCCTCACATCGCGAATTTAAATTGAAAAGTCGCTTGAGACTTGAAGGAAAAAAGTTATGAAACATCGTTGCGTGATCTTTTCACGTTACGGATTTATCATGAAAAATAATAAGGGGGATGTTTTTGATCCCCCCCTCCCGGCTGAATAGGGTTAACTGTGACTTGAAATCAAACTTGAATTTTAGTTGCGTGCAGTGTAAGATGTACCATTGCCTTGCTCAGATCATGCCAACAAGACACACCCTAGCACCCGTCCATCAATCATATTACAAGCAAAATATTAAGTGGGCGTAGGTATTTAAGCACGAGTCTAATAGGGCATTGCAAGAAACTTGCGATCAATTGAAAGTGTATTTTTGATAATCACATTTCTTGTAATTAGTTGTAAATTTGTGAGTGATTACTGAACTGCTTCTTACAACAAGAAGTGTAATCTGGGGAGCGTTTCACCAACGATTTCGTCTGACAAGTTGCTAGATCTGACATCTTTCCTTTAATCTGATTGGCCAAGAAGCACTGTTACTATGGTAACTGTTGGATAAAATGGGACTTCTCAGATAAAACGTCCGACAAGTCCTTCATGATATGCTACCCTGATTTGCTACAGATAATGGATCAATTGATTGTAAAATCCCAACAGAAAATTTGCAATTATTCCTTCAACACCCCCTCTATCACACTAACACTTTATGAAACACCCCAGGTGTATGACAATTCTAATGTGTATATATACCAGCATCAAAGACCTCACTCAGAGGTATCTTAGTCAGGCCAAGCAGCTCAAACCGGAAGCTTATATCCCCATGCCATGTTTGCGGATAGATCCTGACATATCTGGTTTGTACCGGTTGTATGAAGTAGTTGGTGACGATCAAGTGCCTGTCTCGATTGCCATGGAAAATCTGTGAGAGTGAATAACAAAGTGAAATTTGATACGATGAAGATTAAGCAGTGATGCCGCTGTTGTTTTATTTCCTTGGGCAGATACATGTAGATGTAAAACTGATTTTAATAAAAAAAGGAAGCAAAAAGGAAAAAAGACAGAAAAACAGAAGAATAAAACATAAACATACATTGTGGGTAACTATGAACCATTAATAGGGACTATAGCACGGTACCCTAAGTTTTATGCAGCGCCTATTGTCTGTGAATACATCTATCTGCGGTATTCTAGAGACAGAAAAGACACAGAATGACCACAAGTGTTACACCTACATGACAAAATAAATTTCCACAGAAAATGATATTCAATCTGAGGCATCAAATGTACGTGTAGCAACCTCAACAAGTAGCCCTTCTCATCAAAATCCCTGAATCATGTGGAAGGTATTAAAAAAGGGTGCACAGACATGGAGTACCATTATTTTCAATCTAAAACAAGTGTCGCTGGGGCGAGCGTGTTATAAGCCGCCTGTAACACGGAAAATAGAGTTATTGGTCAAGCAAGAAAAGTGGAAGGTGGCAAAGCAAGAAATGTGGAAGGTGACAACTTTGATCTTTGATCTTTTGACCTCAAAATCAACAGGCTTCCTGGGATCCATGCTAGTATCATACGCACCAAATTATATGAGACTAGTTTAAGTTACACTGAAGTTATCACATTAACAAGGACTTCAGAAGGGTAAAATGAAAACATGTCACTATGACTTTGACCTTTGACCTTTTGATCTGAAAATCAATAGCCTTCTTAGAATCTATGCGAGTATCAAACACACCAATTTATATGAGCCTAGGTTAATTCAAACTGAAGGTATCACGTTTACAAAGAAAAGTTAACGCACAGATGGACAGACAGAAGGACACTTAGCGTGATACCTTAATATGTCCCATATAGGACAGGGGTATAAAAAGAGCTGATGTTAATATTTTCGCAAGAAACACACATATATTGCACAATTCTTCATGGGATTCTTGGCAAACTTGATCTTCGGAATATATTGATTATTACTTGAAAATATTGTGAAAACTCAATGAATTTATGTTTAATGATAAAACTCTCCTAGCCTCCTTCATACCTCGGACCCCTTGATGTTGACACCGTCCTTCCATTCGGAGCCATTAATGCTCATTCTGACTCTGTATGCTGTAACCCAGTAATCATCATCAGCATTCCCTTGCAATTGTACACCTATGACGTCACGCAGGACTCCAATATCTGCTTGAATCCAAGGATTGCTGTCATCGGTAGATGGTTCTGGCATCCAACCTGGATTAGAGAAAACATGATCATCATCACCACCATACCATATACCTTCACTACCATATACCACCATCGTCATCATCACTATCACCACCATACCATTGCCTTAACCAACATTGTTATCATCACTATCACCACCATACCATCGCCTTAACCACCATCATCATCATCACTATCACCACCATACCATCGCCTTCACCACCATCGTTATCATCACTATCACCACCATACCACTGCCTTCACCACCATAGTCACCATCACAATCACCACCATATACCGCCATCGTCATCACTATCACCACCATACAATCGCTTCAACCACCATATACCACCACTATCAAAACCATACCATCGCCTTCACCACCATATACTGCCACCATTGTAATCATCGTGATCACCACCATACTGTCGCCTTAACCACAATAAACCACCACCATCGTCATCATCACTATCGCCACCATACCATTGCCTTAATCACCATGTACCACCTTTGTCATCATCACTATCACCACCATATACCACCATCGTCATCATCACTATCACCACCATACCACTGCCTTCACCACCATATATCACCATCATCATCACTATCACAACTGTACCATCGCTTCAACCACCATATACCACCATTATCATCACTATCACCACCTTACTATCGCCTTCACCACCATATATCACCATCATCATCACTATCACAACTGTACCATCGCTTCAACCACCATATACCACCATTATCATCACTATCACCACCATACCACTGCCTTCACCACCATAGTCATCATCACTATCACCACCATTTACCATCACGTTCACCACCATTTACCACCATTGTTATCATCACTATCACCACAATACCATCGCCTTCACCACCATATACCACCATCGTCATCACTATCACCACCATACCACCAATTTTACCATCATATACTGCCACCATCTATTATCAGTGATCACCACCATACTGTCGCCTTAACCCCCATATACCACCACCATCGTCATCATTACTATCACCACCATACCATCGCTTTCACCACCATATTCCACCATTGTCATCATCACTATCACCACCATACCATCGCCTTCACCACCATGTACCACCATCGTCATCATCACCATCACCATTATACCACCGCCTTAACCACCATATACCGCCACCATCGTCATCACTATCACCACCATACCATTGCCTTCAATTCACCACCATATACATGTACCACCACCATCGTCATCACTACCACATTCATCACCATACCATCTTCTTGATCACCACCAAATACCACAATCATCATCACTATCATAATCACTCTCATAATCACAGCCATCGCCATCACAATTATCGTATCACTAACACCATTATTATTAAACACCATCGTCATCACCATTATCATCACCACAGTCATCATCATTACCACTATCATAATCACCACAATGGTCATCACAGTTATCAAAACCTCCATCATCATAATCATTGTTATCTTTGGACCGATGTCAAGAAACAGGTGTTTTGATACTTAAATTGCTTGCTAGGGCAGTTAGAGTTTTTCGTACTTGGAGAAGAGAATTGATAGAGAAAAACTGGGGTATAGTGTTCTCAAATGGAGGTTTTTGTCATGCATCGCACAAATGCCAAAAAAAAAATGGCACACAAGTCACCACCATATACCGCCACCATCGTCATCACTATAACCACCATACCATCGCCTTCACCATCATATACCACCATCATCATCACCATTGGCATAAGGGAGTAAGTGCCACATCAGTCAAATTTGAGTTATTATGGTTTCTGAAACACCCTTTGTATGTTGCATGTTGAGGCAAAATTTGGGGAAGAAATAATCGTTCTATGGGAAGATATTGCAGAAAATATGCTGTCAATTGCATTGACACGACACCTATGTAAATAACGAACACATAGTGCCCATTTACAACAAATGATAATTTGTGTAACTTGCTTACTTTTGCCAAAGTACTGCAGCATATACTATCACCAATATCATAATCACCACCACTGTCATCACATTTATCCCAACCGCCATCATTATCATCGCTATCATTACCACGATCATTATCCCCATCATCGTTAACACCTTCAACATGATTTGTCCATGTCAGTCATCACCATCATCATCACATCATCATCTGCCTCATCATCATCATCATCATCATCATCATCACAATCATCATCATCACAATCATCATCACAATCATCATCACAATCATCATCATCATCATCACAATCATCATCACCACCATCATCATCATCATCTCAATAATCATCATCACCATCATCATCACCATCACCATCATAATCATTACCTGACGGCCCATTCAATCTGGCAAAGGTCACTGACAATCTTTCGGAACTTGCATCAAGGCTTTCATTCAGAATGGCAGAATTTTCCATACCCAATGGTTCAATATCTGTAAGACAAAACACAAAATACCTGGAAAATATACCTATACAATGCAAATATGCATAGGCCTTTACTATCTGTTCATCATATTGCTAATAAAAGATAACCCCACTACCCCGGGGGAGTGCCTCCTATTTTTTGTGCCACAAAGTTTCTATTTCGATGCAAGCAGAGGCACACACAGGCATGGCTATGTTGCGCACTAGTTTACAAATGGTTACAAATTTGTAATGCGTGCCCAAATTTTCAATATGTGGACAATTTGGGCATGCATTTCACGCACTGCCACGGACCTATCCGCAAGCTGGCACGCCCGCTTCCGGCACTGGCCCACACGAGTGCGTGCTCATGCACAAACCATGCGAGAAACGCAATGCTAGCAAGTGTCAACCAGGTTTCATTTAACAGTGATATTCCGGATTCATAATTCTGAAGTATTACATGATAGTGGATGTACCTCCCTGTAATATCCCAGGTTAATAATAGTGGATGAACATTAGTATTACTTACCTAACTGTGATATCCTGGGTTCATAATATTGTAGTATTAATGAATAGTGGATGTAGTATTACTTTATACCTACCTGTGTTATCCCAGCTTCATAATTCTGTAGCATTACTTGATAGTGGATGTAGTATTACTTGCCTAACTGTGATATCCCGGGTTCATAATTCTGTGGTATTACTTGAAAGAGGATGTAGTATCACTTACCTAACTGTGATATCCAGCGTTCATAATTCTGTATTATTACTTGATAGTAATAATAATAATAGTATTAATAATAATAAACAATGCGCCTCAGAATAGAATATTTCTAGATAGATGGTGCTATATACATATATATGCCTAGTGGAGCATTGTGGCCCAGTAGATAAGTCTTCTGACTTTGTAACAGAGGGTCGTGGGTTCGAATCCCAGCCATGGCGTAATTTCCTTCAGCAAGAAATTTATCCACACTGTGCTGCACTCGACCCAGGTGAGATGAATGGGTACCTGGCAGGATTAATTCCTTGAATGCATGAACGCTTAGAGGCAGCTCAAGCTACAGCCGGGGTAATAATAATAATAACGCTCCTCGGAATAGAATATTTCTAGATAGATGGCGCTATAAAAAGGCCTATTATTATTATTACTATTATTATGGTAGATGTAGTACTTCTTACCTAACTGTGATATGCCAGGTCCATAATTTGGTAGGAACTCCAGGATTTCCATCCGTAAAGCGCCCGGATAGCTTTTGAATTCAAAATTAAGTTTCATGTAACGCACTTCAATAGGCATATCAAAGTAGTTCACCACAATTGTATCCGGATCATAGTTTGATATGAAGGTCTGAGGGATAAGAATAATGATAATAATTATACAAATGATGAAATTTTTGGCCCCTGCCACTCGCTGACTTTTTACTTTCAAGTCTTGCGCAACTTTTGAGACCAATTTTGCGTCACCCGGGTACGTGGTTCCGAAATTACACAACATTATGTAAGTGCATGTCAGACCAAATATTGCTCAAAAATGTGATTTTGTGTACTAAGTCAATGCATATTGTGTTATCAACCAAAATTCATAAATGCATGATTATTTTTAGTTTTGCTGGTCTAAATGTATTTATTTTATGCTTTTCATGATCACAGAAGTCCCCAACAAATTTTGTTGAAAAAACAATGAAAAACAAAAGGTCGAAAAACAAAGAAATACATAAGAAATTCCAAAAAACAATATAATACATAAGACAAGTGGAATGCCTCTGGCCGTCTCACCTGCATCACGTGGTTCAATATAGCAGCAATGCTGACTTTGAATACTACTCTAACTCGCACAAGATGTTCAGTGATACATGGTTACTCTTATGTCCACTTTTTATGAACTAGACCAATAAACTTACAGAGATATGATGGTTATTCAACAAAAAACCCCAAAATGGCCAAAGTTCATTGACCTTACATGACCTTTGACCTTGATCATGTGACCTGAAACTCGAACAGGATGTTCAGTGATACTTGTTTACTCTTATGTACAAGTTTCATGAATCAGATTTATAAACTTTCAAAGTTATGATGGTAATTCAACAGATACACCCAATTCGGCCAAAGTTCATTGACCTTTGACCTTGGTTATGTGACCTGAACCGCGCACAGGATGTTCAGTAATACTTGATTACTCTAATGTCCAAGTTTAATGAACTAGACCAATAAACTTTCAAAGTTATGATGGTAATTCAACAGATACCCCTGATTCGGCCAAAGTTCATTGACCCTAAATGACCTTTGACCTTAATCATGAGACCTGAAACTTGCACAAAATGTTCAGTAATGCTTGATTACTATTATGTCCAAGTTTCATGAATCAGATCCATAAACTTTCAAAGTTATGATGGGAATTCAACAGATATCCCCAATTCGGCCAAAGTTCATTGACCCTAAATGACCTTTGACCTTGGTCATGTGACGTGAACCTCATGCAGGACGTTCAGTGATACTTGATTAACCTTATGTCCGAGGTTCATGAACAAGGTCCATATATTTTCTAAGTTATGATGACATTTCAAAAACTTAACCTCAGGTTAAGATTTCGATGTTGATTCCTCCAACATGGTCTAAGTTCATTGACCCTAAATGACCTTTGACCTTAATCATGTGACATGAAACTCTACTAGGATATTCAGTAATACTTGATTAACCTTATGGCCAAGTTGTATTAACTAGGTCTATATACTTTCTAAGTTATGATGTCATTTCAAAAACTTAACCTCAGGTTAAGATTTGATGTTGACGCCGCCGCCGCCGCCGTCGGAAAAGCGGCGCCTATAGTCTCACTTTGCTTCGCAGGTGAGACAAAAATGATTTGATATCGCAATTTTTTCAGGTACACTTGCTAAGAACACCACAAAGAGCTTCTATACCAAGAATTAGTACATTTTGAGCTTTATTTAGGGAGTTACAGGAAAAATTATGATTTCGCATACTAATTATGCATAAATTAGCATAATCACTTAATAGCAATTCGCATGAAATAAATCACTATGCAGTCTTGTAGATTATGTCCCAGGCAACCTGCATGCCAATTTTCGGCGCGATCGCGCAGTTGACGGCCGAGATCTTAGGGGGGTGCCTGGGAGGCCCCCCCCCCGGCCATCTTGCCTTCACTTTAGCAGTAGGGTTTTCTAAATTGATCTGTGTGCATATGATAAGTAAATGATGCAAGAGTGAAGTACTACAAGCTATAAAAAGTTATTATGTGTACAACACAGCACAGTGCCAGTCATGGAAAGTTAATTGACCTTTGACCTTATTCAAATTTGACTCATATTCGAACTTGACCTGTGCCTTCAGGAGATGGACCTCTTGTATGAATTTGGTGATCCCACCTCGAAGCTATAGAAAGTTATTGGGTGTACAACACAGCACGTGCCAGTCATGGAAAGTTCATTGACCTTTGACCTTAATCAAATTCAACTCACATTCGAACTTGACCTGCACCTTCAAAAGATGGACCTCTTGTATGAATTTTACAATCCTACCTCAAAGATATAGAAAGTTATTGTGTGTACAGCACAGCACAGTGCCAGTCATGGAAAGTTCATTGACCTATGACCTTTGACCTTATTCAATTCAATTTATTCAAATTCCATTCAATAAAAAACACAAGATACAATATCAGAAAAATACATAATTGATAAGAAAGCAATTAAACATACATGAATACAAAATGAAATTTGGGAGACTGCAAAAGACCGAAAGGTCTTGACGAGGCAGACCCCGAGTGCCATCATGGCGATACAAATATTTACATATTAGAAATGAGGACATGAAGGGAAAAAAAGTACAGATGTCCTACCCCCCCCCCCCCAATCGGGAACTGCAAACCAGTGTAACAATTATAAATTATCTAAATACACTTTAAGAAAAAAATTCATGAGTCATATATGATGATATGATATGTTTTTTTAGCTTACGTTTAAAAGAAGAAAGCGAAGAACATTCTTTTATTTTACGAGGCAGTGAGTGCCAAACATCGGGTGCTCTATGTCTGATGGATTTATAAGCAAGTACTGTTTTGGGATTACTAAGATGAAAATTGTTGGAACTTCTGGTATTGTGTTCATGAACCTGGGTATTACGTATAAACATTGAATTAAAATTGCTTGGAACCAAGTGATTAGCATAATTGAACATAAAGTTTGCAGTTTGTAAGATATTGATATCAGATATTTTTAATATGTTCAGTTTTTTGAAAATTGGATCAGTATGGGCTAAGTAAGGAGAACTTGTGCAAATTCTTATGGCTCTTTTCTGCAATAACAGTAAGGAATTTACGTTTCTTTTGGTTCCAAAACCCCAAGCAATATTAGCATAAGATAAATAAGATAATATGAAAGAATTGTACAATAGTATAATAGACTTTGGCATTAACGTATCTTTTAGTTTGAACATAATACCAATAATTCTAGAAATATGAGTTCTTAGATGCTGAAAATGCAAATTCCAGATTAAATGTTGATCAAGAATAACACCAAGAAATTTAACATTAGTTTTCCTTTCAATTATGGTATTGTCTATTAAGATTTGGCTCTGGTCTTCCATAATGTTTTTGTTTGTGTTGTGAAATATAACATAATTTGTTTTACTGAGGTTGAGAGATAACTTATTACATTGTAGCCAGTTAGTTAATTTACGTAATTCTACATTGATGGTGTTTATCATTTTGTTAAAATCATAATGAGAATATAGCAGTGTCGTATCATCTGCAAATAACACATAACTAAGCTTTTCAGAAGACTTATAATGTCGTTCATATATATTATAAAGAGAAGCGGCCCAAGTATGGATCCTTGTGGGACGCCACACTGGAGCTCTAAAATTTGTGATTTATGAACATCGACCTCAGTGTATTGAATTCTATTTTTTAAATAATCTCTAAACCATGCCAGAGGCGTACCCCTTATGCCATAACATTCAAGTTTATGTATTAAAATTGAGTGATCGAGCGTGTCAAACGCTTTTGAAAGGTCCAAAAATAATCCGGTTATATATTGTTTTTTTGCAAGGGAGTTAGTTATTCTATCATATAAGTCCAAAACTGCTAATTCCGTTGAATGATGTCTCCTAAAACCATATTGGGCGGTGCAAAGTAAATTGTTTTTGTCTAAAAAATTATATACCTGGTTATGGATTATTCTTTCTAAGATTTTAGATAAAGAGGGTAAAATAGATATGGGTCGGTAATTTTCACATTGGATCCGATTTCCCTTTTTAAATATTGGTACGACGCGTGCTAATTTGAAAGAATTCGGATAGCACCCAAGAGACAATGATAAATTGAAAATATGACATAGTGGATCTGCTATAAAGAAAATTATTTGTTTTAAGATAAATGAGTTGATATCGTCATGCCCACAAGTTTTGGTATTTTTAAGGGATTTTACTATGGATATAACTTTGTGTGGTCTTACGGGTTTGAAAAATATCGAGTTTTCAGCTCGTTCAGGTAAAAAATCTTTAAAAGAGTGCTCATTGGTTGTAAAAGTTTTTGATAAAGTTGGACCTATGTTTACAAAATATTTATTTAAGATGTTTACAATTTTCTGTGGGTCACGAGTCTTTTCTTTTTCAGAGTACATTTCTTTTGTGAATTCTGTTCTTTTACCCCTGCCTAAGATATTGTTTAAGATGGACCAGGTAGCAGACATATTTCCCGACACTCTTTTAAGTTTATTTGTATAATACATTTTGCGTGATGCTCTAATAATGGCTGTTAGTTTGTTACGATAAGCCTTAAATTTATTATGTTGGACGGTATTGCTAGGATTGCGTATATACAATTTATATAATCGATTCTTTTTTCGAATAAAATTCATTATTGCATTGGTAATCCAAGGATTATGAATATTATTTTTTCTTTTCTTTTTGAGCAAACAAGGTATATTTTTATCATAATATTCCTTAAATTTTTGAAGAAAAAGTTCATATGCTATGTTCACATCATGTGTTACTTGAAATACATCTGACCAGGTTTCTTTTATAAGATCGATTTTAAGGGAGTTTATATTTTCGAATGAATAATTTCTATTAAAGTATTCATTAGATTCATATCGTTTCCCTTGTGTTTTTCTTGATATTGTAAAAATAGGAAGGTGATCTGATACATCATAGTATAAAATACCACTTTGAAAATCTCCTACAATATTTGTGAAAATGTTATCTAAAAGCGTTGCTGATGTCGGGGATACTCTGGTAGGTTTGTCTATTAATGGATAGAGGGCGTAACTATTCAATAATGATTTGAAAGTATTATAAGACTTGTCATTTTTTGAAAGTAAGTTTATATTAAAGTCGCCCATTAGATATATATGTTTGCCACCTTTCGAAAAATTACTGATACACGATTCTAATTGATGAGTAAATGAATCAATATTCGTACCGGGTGGACGATATGCTACGCCTACAATTACATTTTTACATTTAACATTGGAAATTTCCACAAAAAGCATCTCAAAGTCTGGTGATTCGGACAGAGGGGTCATTAATTGAAAGGAAATATTTTCTTTTACATATAATACTACACCTCCTCCACGTCCATGTAATCTGTCAGAACGTAACATCTGATAACCTTCCATGTTAAATAAAGTAGGAGAATTAGGGTTTAACCATGATTCACTTACTCCAATGATGGACAATGAATTGTTTAGGGATTTAAAGGATACACACAAAGAAAATTCACGAAAGTGATGATTATAGACAAATTATATATGAATGGAAAGGTCTTGTCTTTTTATACACAAATATGTCACTAAAAAGTCTTACAGATGTTGTGGAAATGCAAGAAATGAAATTAATAGAGACCCTTCTCAGCCCCCCAGCCGCCCCCAGGCAGACATTCACGCGATCGAAAACAGTCGAGAATAATGACGTCACATGATCGACTACACACTATCTCTCTGTGCATAACAGTACACTGATACACCTTCCTGGTCTCTATTTTTCTTCGAATTTACCGTTTTCTTCATGTGTTGTGATATCCGATTTCGACATCTTCAGACTATAAGAGAACCAGAACTGTGTTACTTTATCCATTTTTATTGAATTATGAACTGGAAAGACCGATTTTGTCCACTCGACAGTCTTCGTTGTGTTGCTCTGATTCCAAGCTGTACGGTCCCATTCACTTGCTGCCGATGCAGGTTACGCTGCACTGTTTGATCCAGTCAAAAGTCAAGGTAAGCATGTTTGGAAACTAGTCTGTACTTGTTCTGACGATGCGTTCAGGTCAGATGACAGATACAGATCTGATATAATTTTAGAATCATGCATTTTGGCATGACTACTATTAAAATTAAAAAGTCTTTATTTTAGAAATAATGTTTTTGCACAATTCCAGCAGATTTTTCTTCACAAAGACTTCAGTCAGATTTCTAAATAAACTGGTCAGGACTCAGGCGATTAAATTATTTAGGAGCATGAGCACTGGCATGGACCATGGCTGAAAATATGCTGTTTCAGAGGAATGTTTGGCATTATCGTAGTTTTTGTCACCAGTCCATTCACTGCCGTTTATTTCGTCAACGGCGGTGATCCACTCCCATTGACTTTGTACACAACGAGCGCACAAACACCAAATTTCACGATAAGGCCGAATGTTTTCACGATAAGGCCAAATGTTTAAGTTTTTATTAAACACAGGTCTAGTACCCAATGCGTTTATGCTCAGGAGGGCCCTGTATCGTATACATCCAGATACACAGAATTATATCACCATAATGCCGATGTCATGAAGCAAGACAAATTTTCAGCAGTGGTTACCCTGATCATGCTGATTCCTGGCCAAAACTAGAGTTTGGTGTTTCTTTCTGATTAGAGTGCTTCTACATATGAATGCGTAATGCCTTCAACATAAAACAATGAAGATAAATGCACTCTTTGTAATGACACAGGGTACCGTACCTCAAGTGATTCACTACCGCTAAGCGGTAAGTAGAGTGGGGCCTACACAAACATCACTTGAGCGTTGAGGTAGAGCACCAGTGTTCTGAGTGGAATTTTTCAGGTGTCTAAACCTACTATTATTTGTTGTTGACCGGGAATTACATGCCACCGCACGTCGTCAATCATCAAGATAATGAAATTCATACTTTGATTTGATTATTAGGTGATCTGTCAATTGACAGATCACCTCTTGTGTTTCTACGAATTTTCTTTTTTATTTATTTCTTTATTTATTTATTCTTTTTATTTATTTTTCTTTTTCCACCCTTTTCTTGTTCCACCAAAATCATCAAAACTATTCAATCAATTTTCATCAAAATATTATCAATTATGGACAGTTATCATACGATGTGTACGAAACAAGTTCAACGTCAAATGGTCATCGTGACGTCATCTACGCGCCATTTTGTAAAATCACATTATCAACAATATCTCCATTATCAATCATCAAAAATTAACAATATTAATATCAAATTAACTTCAGATCAAGGGTGAACTGTCCATGTCATCAAAGGTCATTTACAGGTCACGACGCGCATGTACGCGCGCGTCAAAATTTTGAAATGCTCAAAATCACTTTTTGATCAAAGTAGAGTACATTTCAGGTCATTCTAAGCATTTCAGGAATTTACGCGCTCACAGGTTTTCGCACGCGTTTACGCGCGTAACGTCCTTACGCAACGCACAACTGCACTTTATTTTACATTAATGCATTTTTTATAAAATTCCCCAATAATTTGATACCTTAACCGACCTTCTACGACCAGTAATAAAGGAATGCGCCTCCGTCAAAGTTTGAATTACGCGCGCAAGCGCGCGTTCACAATAGGCCAAAAATGTGCAAAAATATGCTTTTACAAAATTCTATATAACTCTTCAGATAGTCCGTTGACCCCCAAATTTTCTTTTATATTCGGATAGAATAGGACTTGTAGATGTGATTTCATGTCACATTTGACAATAAATTTTATCATAACGTCATCAAATTTTCGTCAGAACTAAAATTTTCCAATTTTTGTTTTTTGACGTTTTATTAATTTTGGAAATATGACTATAACTCCGTAATCAATGGTCGTTTTTAGCCCAGTTTTCTACATATTGTAGCTGGTTTTATATTCTTCCAAATTATTTTACAATCTTATCATTTTAAGCAAGAGATCATCATAAATATTAACAATGTATAAAAGTATATCATTATGATAAAACTTGCACTTGAAAAATTCAATTTGAGGTTATATTTCATCGTTGCCTTGAAAGTGTATGGCAGTTACTGTGGTCGAATGGTTAGTGCATCTGCCTTATAATGCGAGGGTCCCTGGATCGAAACCCATCAGGATCTATTTTTTTTATTTATTAAGTTTTGTCTTATTGTGCGTGTAACCCCCATAAGCCAGTTTGGGGTTCCATTCTGCGCATGATAAGAAGTTCATTCGTACTAAAGTGACATGATTGTTTTATATTTAATGAGATATTAGCAACAACCTTGATGTCTTGATTTTTCTTTTGAATTGTGCGTTTCAATACACGCATAAAAACAACAATGCGTGTACTAGCAACTGGTATTTCAGAGTTGGCCAAGTATTGTTATAAGAACATGCTGAACGCATTCCAAATACCTCCATCAGTGTCGATTGCTTTGCTTTCTATTCACTTGGTCTATGCAATTTCTCCATCCTGCTATGTAAGACATGCTTGCATAATATCTTGCAATGAAATCTACCTATCGTAATGTAAGAAATGAAAGGTCATTTGGTCATGATTGTTCATGAGGTAACCAAAAATCTAGTCTATGGATACTGATTTAAATTTTTCAAAACTGGATTCTAGATTCTTGCTTTCATCACCACTGCTCACTATTTCGTGTTATCACTTGCTAAATTTGAATTGTCATTCTTTAGAAAAGAAGTTTTTTTTACAACCTTTTCTTTCAAATAATGTCTTTCAAAAGTATTAAACATGTCCTTTCATTAATAAAACTGCTCTTAATATCATGATGCTCATATTGATCTGCATTGACATGGTGATCATTATAAAAAAATAGATCATAATCATGAGATTCACAGACAGATCACCTAATTCGTCCGTAAGACGAATTAAAATTCTAGTTTAAATTATTTCTTTATTTTTTCTCTCTTCTACACACAGATCTGCACACTTGCTGACTCTGGTGACTTCTGGTCTCTGCTCGCTACTTCAATCTGGGAGATTCCATCATGTCCTCTTACTGATTTGGATATAGCCATTTTTTTTCTTCACTCTTTCCAGGAGCTACGGTGCAAGTTTTGGACTGATAATGATGCAACAGAAAATTTATCTTTATCGATCTTGGAAACGATTTTGAGCACAGTTTTGGAGAGAACTAAAAAAATTGACTTGGACAGGAATACAGCTTGTCGAAAATAAGAACACACAACTTAAAACGAAAAAAACAATTTTAATGTTATTAGGGCATTTTGCAAGAAATTTTCTAATCAATCACACGTCCCAAATCAAGGGTAAGTCCTTTGATTAAAGACAAACATGTACATGTAGTTGAACTGCTATTGCAACTCGACCTTATTACGCTTGAATTTGAATTTAAGACTTACGCTTGATTTGCAATGGAACATAAGTTTCTTGCAGTGCCCCATATTTGTGTTTTGTTATCAGATATCTAACGTGCTGATTTTTCTCGAAAGGTATAATATATTTGTCCTTTTAAACGGTATTTGAATATGGGTACGCCTTTTATTTGTTTTCCACAATATTTATTGCATGTACATGTATGAACAGAAGTGAAATATTTATTGTGAAGCACTGAATGTTGTGTGCTGTTGTGTGATGGTTCATCATTTTTTTTTGTTCTAAGACTGTAAGCCTGGTGGGTGTGAGGAAGTGGCCTGGATGAAAGAAAAGTGAACATGTGCCCAATTACAGATTTGCATATTTTAAGACAATTTTGTTTCTGGATAAATATTGCTATGCATTCCCTACATTAAGAGTAAAGGAGAAGTCCACACAATCAAAAATTCATTTGAATTTAAAGAAAAATAAGATATTGCAGGAAATTTCATAAAAACTTTGATTCAAATTTATATAATTACTACTCTAACATTGAGAAATTTTGCCTAATTTATAAAACGATGATATGCTCATCTGTGTCGATGTGCAAATTACACTAACCGTTATGTCACACGCACTAAGTTCTTTTGTATTTTGTTGTTTGATATATTTACATGACATGTAGATTTGATATTTAATTTTCTATTTCTTTTCTGAAAAATTTTCAGAGGGATTTTAATTCCTCCAAATAACATTTAGAGTTACAATTCCGTAAATGTAACCTATTGTGTTCGGATGAAGAAATTCCTATACTCAAATCTGCAAAGAATTAAAAAACAAAATGCCACAAAAAAATTAGAAACGAATGTGATGTGAGTGACAACACTAATTTGCATATCATTGTTTTGTGACTGTTTTGAGTAAAAACAGCAAGGGAAATTACTCTATTCAAATAATTTTTAGTTGATGTGGACTTGACTTTTAACTCATCCTGTACCCCTCCCATCCCAAATAAGAGTAGAATCTAATCAAGAACTTGAAAATCAAAAGCAGCAATTAAATAAGATTTGATAAATACAGGTCTGAATGGGATTTCACAAGAAAAAAAAGCTGGGTAGGGACGAGAAGGAATAAAAAAAAATACCAAATTTAATCGGAGTTTTGAACCAGGGTCCTCGCACACGACAAAACGATGGCCAACACGTTTGGCCACATACCATTCCCTATGTGATGGTGGGCTTTTAAGATATATGAAACAAAGTCCGCTCGCCGCTGTGGGCTAATCATGTTTCGGCAATTCAACTGCAATTTCAATCATTTCGCGATGGATATTGCCATGTTATTTTGTGGTTCCTGACTTTGTTACGTAATGAAATTTCATAATTTTTTTTAGTCGTGACGAAGAATGTCTATGCTTTATATTGATTATAATATCAATTTGTCGCAAGTGTGATTTCTAAGTGAAAATATGCTTTGTTCAAATATATTTCTTGAAAAAAAAAAATCATTTTTTCTAAGCTAAATATCGGTTACCAAAATACGTTAAATGTGCACTTTATTTCACTGTTCAGTAAATTCAAACTTTTATCTATATAACAAGACCAATCTTGTGAGGAATAAACAATTCTAAGAGCAAAAAACGCTGATTGGAAAGATCGTCTTCAATGGGCTGCTGTCAGCTCAGCTGCTCACGCTCATTGTGTGACGTCACTCAGCTGGAGCTCGCAAGAGGACCGATGGAAGGCAGAAATATGGCATGAAAATAAATCATTTTTGAGAGCTGATTTCTGCAAACTCTAATGACTATTTTGAAAAGTGAAGTTATATATCTGATTAGTAATACTTCCCCTTTACAATGATGACCACAAAAAGGCATTATAAAATACTTTGGATTCTTCGGGTGTCTCCTTTAAGTAGATTAGATACATTGTCAAAGTTGCGACTTAAACTCCGGGCATTTAAGTGTAGTAAGCTGAAATAAGACTTGTCGTTACAATTATGACAGGAGTTAAGCTCGTCGGGTAAATAATAGTGGCATTCATTGGATTTCAGTTCTTCGTCAGATAAAGACATGTTTAAAGACTCAGTCATTTAAGGATTTACGTTGCTCGTTCATGCAATATACTACTATAGTTAAGTCACTGGCATTGATATCTAACGACATGTTCTTAAAGTGGTAATGGCAATTGTTACAATGTGAATTTGAAAGAGTAAATACATGGGAAAAACATCTACAGAAGCCCATTAAAGATCTAGTATGGAATATGTACACACAAGGCAAAAATAGAAACAAATATAATTGTTGAAAAATAAAATAGGATATAAGAGTATAAAACAATTATAGACTTGCATAGCGTATAAACAATTTGGATAATCTGGAGGAAAATTCGTCAATTTTGAGTTTGCCTTCAGCAAATATATAGAAACATGATAAATATGCATAATGAAATGATATGTTGATATGACATTTGATTGGACTGTAATTAAAAAAACATAAATTTATCGGGCTGAAGTTGTACTGTGACATACAAGGAGTTATTCAGACATGTCGATGGAGAATATAAAATTATAATCTTTGTATGTATGCGTACATTAATGTTAAGTTGTAAATATAATATGGTTTTATTTAAACAACAGTTTCGTGAATATTACATATAGAAGGGTATTTGATATAACACAGTTTTTAAGGATCTACTAGGAATATACAAACTGTAGCGTTTGTAGAGTTTATAAGGCAAGAAGGTCACTATCTCTAAAGATTTGTTTCTTCATTAAAGTGTTAGGATCTGTTGTTTTCACTGAGGCGATAACACGGCCATCACTTGTCCATGCCGCGTTTACATTTTTGTGTTGGCTTGTCTTCTTGAGGAGTTTTAGGGTTGTCAGTGTCAAATCTTCTTGAATAGAAATTCCACTCCCTTTCAATGTCTTTTTCGCTTTCATAAATTGCGCCTTCTGTTTGTAAGAACACAATTTCACGATGATGGGTTTAGGCTTGGTTGGATCTTTCTGACCTACTCGATGGGATCGATCAACGTGGTGCTTTTTCAACTTGAACCCAAGTTGATCCTTGGCAATGTCAATTGCTATTTGATCGGTATCTTCACCTATTTTCTCTTTCACACCAAAAATTCTAATGCTGTTTCTTCTTGTATGCTGCTCGAGAACATTCAATTGGCGCTCCACGTCTTCTCTTTTCTCGATTTCATTCTGTAGCTCTTTCTCCAAAATATATTTTTCCTTCTCTTTACTCTCCAAAGAATTTTGAAGTTGAATGATGGCTGATTCATTTTCTTCTATGTGGCGACGCATGTTTTTACATTGAACATTCACTACTTTATCCATTGTTTCTTTACAGACCGACTCCAGTGTTTTCATAAATTCTTTTGTTTTTAGTAAGTTAGTGAGAATTGTTTGTAGGTGATAATCATCATCAGGTGAATGTTCAGACATATCAACCGTAACAGTGTCATCAGCTATATCACATTCTGAATCATTTGGATTGGAATGTTTCACCTTTTTCTTGCTTTTAGGGGTACGCTTCACTCTGGCGCCATCCCCCTTGCCAGCCATGATTGACACGGAAGCGAACGTTGGGCTTGCGCGTGCACAATAGTGTATACGAACGGATATATGACGATCAAAAGTACATATGGGACTGAGAGAATATATATAGTTACGTTCATATGCGGAGCGTTCGGCAATGCAGATTTGCTATTTCTCCCTCCAGATCAGTCCAATCACGAAAAAATTCATGGCAATTACATCACAACACAATGTGTTCACAATCACATTAAAGTCAAGTCATAAAAAAAGAAGAGAAATCAGTTTCTTCTTGTAAATCTTGACCTAGAGTCCAGGTATGAGTTGTGACAGCTGAAGGGTTGCACACTTGTATCATCAGATTGGACTCATATTCGAACTTGACCTGTGCCTTCAGGAGATGGACATCTGGTATGAATTTGGTGATCCCATCTCAAAGATATAGAAAGTTATTATGTGTACAACATAGCACAGTGCCAGTCATGGAAAGTACATAGACCTTTGACCTTATTCAAATTCAAATCATATTCAAACTTGACCTGTGCCTTCAGCAGATGGACATCTGGTATGAATTTGGTGATCCCACCTCGAAGCTATAGAAAGTTATTGGGTGTACAACACAATTGTTGACGACGACGCCGGAAATAGTGATACCTATGTCTCGCTCAGCTACGCAGGCAAGACGATAACGATAATACTCATAATTATCACTACATAAATATATATATATATCACATTCATTTCCAGGGCCATTGGATCTAAAACTGTTCCACACATCACTGCTCTACCTCCACTCCCAGATGAGCACAGGCAGATCCAGCTGTGAAATTTTTCATCATGAAAATGTGCCCCTGCCCCTTTTTTTGCAAAATCATGGATCCACCACTGCAGAAGAGCAACCCGGCCAAGCAACTGTTCTTTAACACCTGGGTGGAGAGTGAAAAACCTGGATAAGTGCCTTGCCCAAAGACCTTAGTGCCAGGTGAGATTTGATACATGTACCTCAAACCTTGGTTTAAGAGTCAAGTGACTTACCCACTCCACCACGACACCTCCACACTAAAGACACAAACATTGAAACTGGAAAAGTATGATTTCCAAGATTTTAAGAAGTAAAATATTTTGAAATATAAAACTACCTCACAGGGAGCAAACTGACCAACGTGATGTATTGTGTGGTCTCTAACCCTAAACCCAGTACAGATAATAAATAGGGATGCCAGTTGGAATTGATCAGAGGGCCTCAAAATCACCTAGAATACAATATTATGTAAACAAAAATGCTAAGACTATAGCCTGAAAATAAATTGCCAGAGCTTAAATTCAGGCTTTTTCCTGAAATCTGGCATCCCTGAATAAACTATCCTAAAATCGTGTGTCTATAGGGAATATAAAATATTTTTAATGAGAGTGTATTTTTCTTGCTACTTGGTATCATAATCATTGCGATATGAATGCACCGAGTGGTAAATTTTGTGTTATCTAAACTGGAATCTATCAAACGAATACACTGCTCAGAATGGTGCATTATGGGTTCGAAACCTGTCTAGGTTAGAGCCCGAGGGGGGGGGCAATCAAATTATATTTTGATGGTGGTGTGCCTCACGAAGCGCTGAAATGGGCATCTAAGTAACTGATCACAGGGGTAAAATACAGGGTCTGTGAACAAAATATGTTGCGGGCAGTGTGAAAAACAGGGACCGTAGACTGGGATCATGGTACAGTGAGTATACTGTGCACGCTAGCGCTGTGCATGAAGGCATGTGGGCGTTAGCAGTACATGGAGCTGCTAGCGGATTTGGGCAGGGCCAGGGAACTCAGATGTTTCGTAAAAGAGGTCTTGGAAATATTGTCATTCAGAATATCCAAAATTATTCGTGTTTGTCATATTTAACACCTTAGTGCACTGGGCCCTGAACCCTTCTTTGCTGATTTTTTTTCAGGGAGGGAGACATTGTTTTTTTCTTGAGCGTGTAATGCAACGTTCGTGCAGCACCGATTGTGCATTGGTGCGAAGTACGCGTGGAAAGGATTAATACTATCAGATTTCAATTTTTTACCTTTTACTGTTCTAAGACTAAAATATAATCTAGATTTTTATTTTGATAAATTACTGATTCGAGCGGCACAGTAAACTATACTATAAAAATACCAGTGATTTGTAGAAAAAAAATGGAAACAAGTGTTGCTTGTTAAATGATAAACAACAGCTGTGCTATTATGTAAGACTTCTCTGCCTATAGTAGGGCCTTCGGAATGAAATTATTGTATTCAATATTTAATCACGTTTTCAAAGGCACATTGTATTCAGAAATCCAATGTTTGTCCATTTTCGATGTTGAACGAAGAAAATCGACCTCGAAATAAGGAAAGTAAGGGGAAATGATGGTATGGTTTGCAGGATGCTACCACGCTCACACATTGCCCATAGAGCTCTATGCATTGTCATATTTCCATCGTGTGTGGCCCCCTACTGTGACTGTATATATGCCGGGCTGTTGTGTTATCTTCGGACCGAGGTCAAGGCTTAGGTGTCTTGATACTTAAATTGCTTGCTTGGGACAATTAGGGTTTGTTGTACTTGGAGAAGAGAATTGATGCAGAGGGCACAGGGGTATAGTGTTCTCAAATGGAGGTTTTTGTCATGCTGATCAAGGCAGGTGTGCTTAAGCCAGAGAAATAGTACACAGGGCTTAGAAACTCTGTATTGTATTCGGCATTATTTACGTGTTGCATGTTATCATCATTACTTATTGTCATTATCATTATCACTTATCATTGTTATTATGTGTTCTTGAATTGTTTGCAGGTTTTTTTTTCAACCCCCCCCTCCCTGCCTTGTCTAGTGTTTAATTATACACAGGGTTTTCACAAAATTTCAGTGTGATTTTAGTCAAAATAAATTTTCCAGTTGCTTGCAGTATAGGATCCCGGTAGCAGCATAGGTAAAATCATGCTAATCAACATACGCTGCCTATTCATAAATAACGTTATGTTTTTACATACATGAGCGATTCAGCATTTTACACATCACATCCAGTCACACTTAGTTTGTACAACATCCTTGTGGATTGCAGATGACATGCCATTTGCTCCTTTTGGTAATTGCTCTGGGCAATATTTCATCCAAGATGGAAGGTTAAGGTTTTATATCAGACTTAGGGCTGGGTTTGGGGTAGGATTTAGCATTAACCCTAAGGACACTATGAACTCGGCCGTCGATAGCAACAACAAGTGGAATGCCTCTGGCCGTCTCACCTGCATCACACGATTCAACATAGCAGCAGTGCTGACTTTGAAAACTACTATAACTCGCACAAGATGTTAAGTGATACTTGGTTACTCTTATTTCCACGTTTTATGAACTAGACCAATACACTTACAGAGATAGGATGGTAATTCAACAAATACCCCCAATGTTGCCAAAATTCATTGACCTCACATGACCTTTGACCTTGATCATGTGACCTGAAACTTGCACAGGATATTCAGTGATACTTGATTACTCTTATGTCCAAGTTTAAAAAGTCAGATCAATAAACTTGCAAAGTTATGATGGTAATTCAACAAATACCCCAAATTCGGCCAAAGTTCATTGACCTTTGACCTTGGTCATGTGACCTAAAATGCACACAGGATGTTCAGTGATACTTGATTACTTTTATGTCCGAGTTTTATGAACTAGACCAACATACTTTCAAAGTTATGATGGTAATTCAACAAATACCCCAAATTCGGCCAAAGTTTATTGACCATAAATAACCTTTGACCTTGATCATGTTACCTGAAACTTGCACAGGATTTTGAGTGATACTTGATTACTAATATGTCCAAGTTTCATTAATCAAAACCAAAAACTTTTAAAGTTTTGATTGTAATTCAATAGATACCCCCAAATCGGCCAGTTTATTGACCCCAAATGACCTTTGACCTTGGTCACGTGACGTAAAACTCTAATAGGATGTTTGGTGATACTTGATCAACCTTATGTCCAAGTTTAATGACCTAGGTCCATATATTTCCTAAGTTATGATGACATTTCAAAATCTTAACCTCAGGTTAAGATTTTGATGTTGATTCCCCCAACATGGTCTAAGTTCATTGACCCTAAATGACCTTTGACCTTGGTCATGTGACATGAAACTCTAATAGGATGTTCAGTAATACTTAAGTTATGATGTCATTTCAAAAACTTAACCGCAGGTTAAAATTTGATGTTGACGCCGCCGCCGCTGCCGCCGTCGGAAAAGCGGCGCCTATAGTCTCACTCTGCTATGCAGGTGAGACAAAAATTGGCACACGCATTACCAATGACATAATCTACAAAACTTTAAGATCAAATTCTGCAAAAAATCTTATTTTCATCAGTATTAGGAGAAATAATGATACATTTATGGATTTGGGCTAAAAACACTTTTTCCATTGGATTTGTACAGGAATTCATGTTTTGGAGCAATTTTGCGTCTGCATGCACTTACAAAATGTTGCGTTATTTTGGGACTGCGTAACAGGGTGTCATAAATTTGGTCTAAAAAGATGCGCGAGACTCAAAAGTATAATCTCTGAGAGTGGCGCTGTCAAAATATATCTAGATCCACGATGATATAGTAATAGTTTTATCCTAGGTTTTACAGATTTCCCCATGAAATCAGTGTTTTACTGCAACTACTTTCATTTAGCTTTAAACCGGATTGCATACCTCTGAATTTCTCCTATCTTTAGCAGGAACCCAGTGAGAATCATTGGTGCCGTATGAAACCGAAAATGACTGAAACACATTGCTATGATCAGTCCTTCCCTGGGTCATCACCCCACCAACCAGCTTGGTCTCCCGAAGATCAACCTGTATCCATGGCGACCGGTCTCCCGAATCTGGCACCCATCCTCCGATGCCGACTCCAACCTCTACAAAACGACAGAAAAGAAAGAGGGAGGTTTTGGTGAATTGCACATTGAGTGATTTCAATTCAGTGTTGACCTTTTGGTGTTGGTGATAGGTCAATTTTTACACGAGAATAACACCAAACATAAAGTGGAGATGGTCCCGAAAAGTCACTCACTAGTTGTTGAGATGTCAATAATTTGATCTGGATCAATTTTACAAACTTTGAGTAAGTTTTGGAGCAAGGGGAAGCAATCAAAATTTCAACACCAACACCAAGGCCAACACTGGACTTGAAATCACCCAATATGGTGTACTATCTATCGGTTGCAGCGAACAAGCCAAATTTATGACAAAAGGTTCAGGTCAACATTGCGCTCAGGCGCTGGCAGACTGCATACTAGTGTACTGTGATGCTTCAACAACAAAAAAAAAACGATTAGGGATAAGCGGAGGAAGAATCCAACAAAGACATTCTAAATTTTGCACAGAAATATGTGGCAAATCTCTCTCCAACCGCCTGGACCTAGTAAACAGCATTTGCAAGCCGATCTAGCCACATCGGCCAGTAACACAAGAGATGTCAACCTTTTTCCATAATGAATTGCAAATTTCGGCCTGTTTGCTGCAACTGGTAGATTGCGCACCGTATTGTGAAACTATCGAATTACAAAGATATGCATTTAGTGGTCAATTCACTTCACAAAATTATTCACAAAAAAAAATTTGACAAAAGGATGTGTTGAGTAGTCCAATACAAATTGTTTATTTGTGTGTATAATTTTTGTGGGGGGGTTCTTAAATTATGGAGCGGTGTGGCCCAGTGGATTAGATTCCAGACTTGCAACAGAGGGTCGCGAGTTCGAATCCCAGATATGTGTGATAATACAAGAGTACCTTGAGCACCAAACAAGGTGTATATGTGTGGCATAAAAAGGCCCTATGTTATCATTAAAGGAATTAGTAGTGAAAGCAATTATGCAGATACATTTAACCCCCCTCCCCCCAAAAAAAATTGCAAGCTCTTATTCCTCATAATAAAAGTTATCATTGATAAGTGATTTTCATAGAAAGGACTTTTGAGTAAGCCCCCCCCCTCCCTGTTGTCTCAAAATGGTGCGATAATTTGACTCCTCTCCCTCAACCACCTTTTCAAGAAAAGCCCCCCCCCCCCCCCCCGGTTGTCTCATAAGGGTGCAACAATCCCCAATCCACTCTCGCTCCGCAAATGCAGACAGCCGTCACAAGCCATCGTTAATCGTACAATGTGTCCCGGCTCTCATCGTATGATGCCCCTTTAATACAATCCTACAAACAAATTCTGTGACAACATCAATGGTCACTTTGTATGGAAAAAGAACTCAGCAGTTCCTATGAAAAACCAAATATTCCTGAAAATTCCCAATATTCCCACCAACTGAAAATTCCCAGAAACCTTTAATGGAAATTGTCCTGCCCTTTGTGACCATACCAATGATAATGAACATTCAGAGATGCCCACAATTCAATATTCACACTCTCCATATCATTATCAAAACTATATTTCCATTGCCATCATAAAGATGCCTTAATTGCAAATAGACCTTATGTGTTGACATCATCTCACCGCCACCTAAGAGGCTGAAGCCACTGCCTTGCTTGCATTGCGGATCTGCTGCTGGCGGATCTCTGACAACTCTTGTTTACACATATTGCTATATCCTCTGAGGGAGGGCACTATGACACTATAATGTACAAGGTCTATACTGAAGTCAATTACCATTCTGAATGTTGAGACGAGCTCGGTAAGCACAATGATACTCATCCCAGCAAGAACTTTGAGTGAGTTGGTCATCTTGTATGCGTCCATCCTCCATTCCCAAGGGAGCGTATGAAGCTGAAAAAGTTGAAGAATCAGAATAATGTCAGCATGGTTCAATCCAATCTTTCAGTTTTTTTCTTTCTTTCTTTTTTTCCCTTCTAAACCTGCATTAGCCCAATTATGTCTTCAAATGTCATTTTTATTTCTTATTTGTTGAACTGTATTTTAATGTTAGTGTTCTTTCTTAGCACCAGCTAATGAGGAGAGTCTTTTAACAGAAACTTGATTTCTTTTGATAATTCCCAGGCATTAGCTGGTGTTTTTTTCCTCTTTTTTTGAGTGTTTTTTTTTTTTTTTTATTTGATAGATTTGAACATTAACCCTTAATAAACGGGGGGGGGGGGAAGGGGAGAGAGACAGAGGGAATCAGAGAGCGAGGAGGGAGAGAGGGGAAGAGAGAGGTGGGAGGGGAAGAGAGTGGGGGAGGGGAAGAGAGTGGGGGAGGGGAAGAGAGTGGGGAGGGGAAGAGAGTGGGGGAGGGGAAGAGAGTGGGGGAGGGGAAGAGAGTGGGGGAGGGGAAGAGAGTGGGGGAGGGGAAGAGAGTGGGGGAGGGGAAGAGAGTGGGGAGGGGAAGAGAGAGGGGGAGGGGAAGAGAGTGGGGGAGGGGAAGAGGCCTACCTGGTGATGGCATTTCGAGTGCTTTCATATCTGTTTCATAACGGACTCCTATCAACTCCATTCTCATACAGGGAACTCGCCATGTCTCTGGATTCATAATCACGTCGGTGACCCGTAGGTATCGGGCCAGAATTTCCCGTCGGAAGTAATTCGGATAAACCCCATCTCGGTTAGTATTTCCTGTGAAAGTCTGGAGATGAGAAATGGAAAAAAAAACATGCATGATGATATGAAAAAAAAAGCTTTTAATGAATATTCTAGAAGTTTATAAATGAAATAACTGAAGCCACTTTCCAATATTGTGCAAATTTTGAAGATATTTCAGAAGATATATGCAAATGATGTTATTAAGGGGAAGTTCACCCTGACAAAAAGTTTTAATGTAAAAAAAGCAAAAATACTGAAAAATATTGCTGAAGGTTTGAGAAAAATCCATCAAAGAAAAGTAAGGTTATTAGAATTTCAATTACTTGATGTGTGGAATCATACAGTGTATGCGAGCAGCTTTCCTACATATCATATCATCTTATTACCTATCGCAATATTAGATTACCTTTAGTTATTATCATTTATCGGAAAAAAAATTACCTCATTATCATCCAGGTTTCTTGCGGAGAACCATGTGACCTCGTCTGAGCTGTACACTACCCGGAAGCTTGCAGGCCACAGCGACAGACTAATGCGACCCTGGGTCATTATACCAGCAAGAGGGTGGATAGCCCCCAGATCGACCTGGATCCACTCATCAGGGCCGGAATTCTTTGCACACCAATGCCCTGCCAGGGGGCCATCTTTCAATATTCAAGAAAAATAAGATTAGTGAGGAATGTAGAGGATAAATAAAAAATGTTCATCAAATCACAATGAATAGATATGGGCCAAAGATATAGGCGTTGTGGCCCAGTGGATTAGTCTTCGGACTTTGAAACAGGGGGTCGTGGGTTCAAATCCCAGCCATGGCGTAATTTCCTTCGGCGAGAAATTTATCCACATTGCGACGCACTCAACCCAGGTGAGACGAATGGGTACCCGGTAGGATTTATTCCTTGAACGCTTTAGCGCCAATTAATATGGCGGCTCGGCTACAGTCGGGGTAATAATATGATACCAAGTATCAAAATGCAGTTGAATATATGCATATAAAAACTGCGCTACATAAATGGACATATTATTAGGTGGTCTGCCTATGACAGATCACCTCTTGATTTCGTCAGAATTTTCTTTCTTTCTTTATTCTTATCACCTATGTTTGTCGCCAACTTTTCTCCAAATTGGCAGAATCAATTTGGCTGATTTTTCTGTCATATATAGAGTCTATCATAGAAACGGCATACTAAGCTTTTCAAGGTCATCTGGTCATGATGACATCATCTACGCGCCATTTTGTAAAATTCTCAATTTGATCATATTAACATAACAGATAATCAATTATCAATCATATTCACATCAAGTAAACTTTAAGTCAAAGGTCATCTTTCAATGTCATCAAAGGTCATGTAAGGGTCATGACGTGCACGTACGCGAGCGTCAAAGCTAAAAAAATTCTCCAAATGGCCTATAAAAATTTTTGGGTACGTTTCAGGTCATTTTCAGCATTTCAAAATTTTGCGCACGCGCGTTTCCGCGCATAACGCAATAACGCAATGCAGAAACACGTTTTTTTTATATCATTGCATTGATAATATAATTCTAAGCAATTTGATAGCTTGATCAACCTTCTACGACCATTAATAACAAAATTAACACCCGTTAAAATTTGCAGCACGTGTGCACGTGAGCTCTAATTATAGGCCATATATGGGCAAAAACATCCCTTATAAAAAAAATTGAATGGTATACCATTGACTACCATTTATCATACACCATTGATATACCATTGGAATACCATTCGCACAGCACCCACCATACACCAATGGTATACCATTCAAGCCTCAATGGTATACCATTCAAACTAATTTAAATAATTCGGACGTTACTATTACCATATTCATGAGCACCATTTACCATTCATATACCATTGATCAAACACCATTCACCATTGATCTACCATATGGCCACTATAGACAGGTTTACCATTGACCACCATTCACCATTCAGCCACCATTCACTGGCCTACCATTTACCATTCAGCCACCATTCACTGGACACCATTGGCCTACCAATTACCTTACACCATTCGCCTACCATTCAACATACACCATTCGTGTACCATTCACCATATACCATTCGTGTACCATTCATCGTATACCATTCGCGTACCATTCACTTTACACCATTTGCGTACCATTCACCGTACACCATTCGCCGTACACCATTCGTGTACCATTCACCGCTCACCATACACCATTCAACTACCATTTGTCGTACACCATTCGCGTACCATTCACTGTACACCATTCACCGTACACCATTCGCCGTACACCATTCGTGTACCATTCACTGCTCACCATACACCATTCAACTACCATTCGCCGTACACCATTCGTGTACCATTCACTGCTCACCATACACCATTCAACTACCATTCGTCGTACACCACACACCGTTCACCATTGATTGACCATTCACTTTACACCATTCTACCATACACCGTATACCATTGACCTACCATTTACAGTGCACCATTGGCCTACCATACACCATTGAACTACTATTCACCGTACACCATAGGCTTTACCATACACCATTGGCTTACCATACACTGTACACCATTGACCTACCATTTACCATACAACACTGTCATACACACTATACTATTAGTCAACCATTCAAATAACATCATTGGTCATACACTATAGACCACAAGTGTAAATTCAATGGTAGACCAATGGTTTACACTGAATGGTAGACAGTAGAACAACGATGTGCAATGTATAGTAGGCCAATAAAGTACAGTGAATGGTAGACCAATGGTGAACAGCATATCTCTGGGGTTAATGGTAGGCTTAATAATGGAATAAGTATACACAAGAAAAAAAATGAAAACATTTACTTATTTCAAGAACGTCAATAAAATGTTTTTACTATAAGAAGTTTAAGTACAGCATAAATGGCACAGAGTATTCACAAGTATAGACTTTATAATAAAGCACATAAGTTATTAATATATATGACTTAGCTACTCGTTGATATCTATACTCTGTCAATCTTGTTATCTAAAAATAAACATGCATCAAGACAGAGTTTGATTGAAAAACACAACAAATGAAGACTAACATTTCCAAGAATAAACCTGTTCTCTCATATTGCTTTTTACATGGATTGAGTACTTGGCAAAACCACTGTTCTGCATACAAACCTGATACTTGTAATACAATAAACTTGATGTTAAATCTGTTATGTGTAATTGCTTTCAACGACATTAATACACATTTTTTACTAATAAGTTCAAGTACAAAAGAGTATTGACAGGTATGGCATAAAAGCACCATATTATGAATACATGTGACTGTGCGACTCCACAAGAGATCAATGATTGCACTCCACATAAATATTATGTTAATCTTCCTATAAACAAATTTAGATGTAAGACAGAGTTTGGACAACAAACTAATGAACACCAAATTTCGAAGATTAAACTCAAAATGTGTGATAGCCTTCACATGGCCAAATGAATAAAGTGTACCACACCTAGAAGAAATGAAATATCCCCAAAAGGGGGGAAAATAGTACCCCCAAATTGGTCTCTTTTTTCTTTTCACCTAAAAAGATATATCAATGGCATGTTTCTACATAGAATTGTTAAAAGGTATTACCCGCCTAAGTATCCAGAATCCCGGATAACTGTAGAAACAGACGCGATGCGGTTTATTGATAAATTGCATCGCACAAAATACGGTCTCTCATAACCATCTCTCTGAGAGGTGGTTATTGCCATGTTAATCCGTTTAAATTTTTTGTAAAAACATGGGGCAAAATAGCATACGTGTCTGGCTTAAGTGCGTGAACCAAGAAGTGCGATCTCACAGTATACATATATTCTGGCCGGTTTTTATCTCGCCAGCTGATCGCGAAACGTGTGTACCTGTTACAATGAGTGAGATCTACCATGAATTTTGAAAATTTTCCTAACGAGATGCAATTTTTGACATACCAAAATGCAATGTGAGGTTATAGGTTGAATTTTCTGATTTTCCGATTTCCGCCGTATTTGCGACGCGAAATGCAAGTTAATCAGATTATTCAGTCTGTAGAAAGAGGTTGGTTTAAGAACGATAAGGTTATTCGAGTCCGGAAAAGATAAACTGTTTTTAATGATTTAATGTACAAACACGCCAAAAGTTTATCATAAATACAATAATGATACATTAAGAAATAAATAATATATCACACATAGAAAAAAAAATATAATGAAAATAGGGAAAGAAAATTATTCAATTTGGAACACTAAAAAACAGAAGAAAAATAGAGACCTTTTTTGCAAAAAATATAGAAAATAATATATACAAGATACCCACTTATTTCTTTCTATTTTTGTTGTGTTAAATCAGATGAATAACTCAACTATGTGTGAGAAATAATATGATTATTGTCTTACACAGTAAATCAGTAGTCAATCGTAATTTTTTACAACCGAGCTTGGACAAAATTTAAATTCATATAATACAAAAAATATATAAATTGTGATCTTGTATATTCATGAGGACTTGCAGAGAACAGTTTTACCAAAAAATAACAACTTTAATTCGTCAAAACTTTGTTAATCCTCAACAAATTTTTATGAAATTTTCAGTGTTTTTTGTTGTCTGATGTACACTTTCAATTATATCACATAGCTTTCAGTCTCGAGTACCTCTAGCCCTTCAATCAAATTGGTTGGACGACCGGTTACATTTTACATATAACATAGTTATAAGGAGAATGAAGGGGACCATAGAAAGAAAGCATGAGAAAAGGGGAGATTTTGGTAGGGAGAGAATGAATCAGAAAAGGATCATGCTGAAAATTTCATTAAAATCTGATAATAACAAAGTTATTGAATTTGAACAACATTTTGGTAAAAAATTAACCCAATGTACACATGATCGTCAGGAATATTTGTTAGGCTTATTCTATAAAATGAAATAATTATTTCATATTTTCATACATGTGTGTATGATATGTCCCAAGTATCATATCATTATTTCCAGCAATGCATATCTTCACATTAAAGGTAAAGTCCACCACAGAAAAGGTTGTTTTGAATCAAAAGAGAAAATCAGGCAAGCATCATGCAAAATATTTCATCTAAATCGGATGCAAAATAAGAAAGTCATGACATTTTGAAATTTCGCCTATTTTTCACAAAATAGTTATATACACAATTTACCCACATGCATATGAGAGAATCGATGATGTCCCTCACTTTTTGTTTTGGTTTTCATTGTTTGAATTGTACAATATTTCAATTTTTACAGATTTGACAATAAAAAAATCAAAATAAAACTTTATTTCATAGGACAATGAGGAGAAAATTATAATATTTCATATTTAAAAAACAAAGAAAAGTGAATGAGTGATGTCATCAGTTCCCTCATTTGCATACCGACCTGGATGTGCATGTAACTATTAAGTGAAATTGAGCGAAACTTTAAAATGTCATGCCTTTCTTATTTTTCATCCGATTTTTATGTTTGATTTTTCTCTTTTTAATCAAATCAACTTTTTTGTAAGGGTGGACATGTCTTTGAAATAAATTTTCACTCCATTTTTTATAGTTCTCGGAGGACAAAATGTAAATTAGCGCGACTTCTTGTAATAAAATAAAAGTGGGGATATGACATCAGCTGGTTAGTGGTTCTGACTCTCACCTTCCAAACAGAGGGTCGTGAATTTGAGTCCTAGCCATGGTGTGTTTTCCTTCAGCCCGAAATTCATCCACACTGCATCACTAGACCCAGATGAAGTGAATGGGTACCCGGCAGGATTAATTCCTTGAAGCTGTAATAAGAAATATTGGATGATAACAATGCAAAGGACAGTATATTAGCTAAGGGTTCAAAATATGAATGCTTGTCGTGTGTGTAAGCTTTCTTTAGAAGTTCATATATTTTTTTATATATCGAGAAATTTGCAGTATACTCTACCATTCAATTGAATGATACCAATTAACAAATATCAACAAAACATTTGGTAAAATATGATAAATAAATTAATGTTTAACCATAGATGGGTAGACAATAACCTATCTAATGGGAGGTTGCCCCAATGATGAAAAATACCACAACAAATGAATACCTGGGACAAATTGTCCACCCTTCCCCCCTCAGCCAACATACTGATATTTTTTCTGGGGGGGGGGGGGTGTCAGAAAAGACTTGTGCTCCTCTAAATAGGGATGACATTTGTCCTTTCTCAGGATTTTTTACCATTCCTGACAAGGTTTTTTTTTCCAGCTATGCCACTGCAGGAATACAATCTGTTTTATCTCATGAAGCTTTGCAATTTTTTCTACTGAAGAAAATTCTTACACACCTACCTTTCATAAACTCCAATTGTTTCTTGTACATGGCACGTTTTCTGTGTTCAACACCCGTCGTGTCATTCCCAGATAAGGCTGGACCATCTACCTTATCCAGTGTATCCGTCGTCCAAACTTTGAAAATGAAATAAAATCAATTTGAGTGTTGTAAAATCTGCATGTATGTGCAGATACAAGCAAAAATAGAATACTAATATAGTAATAGAAAAAGAATGATCTTAGAACTTTAATGTTAAAGATATTTTTCATGGATCTCTGATTACCAGCCCAGAATTCAGGATAAAATAAGGAAATGTGATAGTATTCAGCGTAGTTCAGACAAGGCTGTATTATAACTGTGCATGCTTTATACTAGTAAAAGCTAGGTCATCTGAAATCAAATGTCTATAGCAGCAATTTTCAAGAGGGTAATCGATGACATAAATTCCATTTTTCTGGTATTGACAACCGCAGAAGCAGATCCAAGAGGGCACATTTGACCTGTGCCCCCACCTTGAGAGCAATAGTCGATGTGTTTGATAAAAATGTGGCTTTCTTACACAAGTGTTCCCCCCCCCCTTCGAAAGTTACAGCAAATATTTATATTAAAAATATTGTCTCATACAAGAGGATCTCTTTTTTGGTTTGCTTGTTATTTAAAGTTTCCTTGGGAAAATGTGCCCCACTACCCCCTTTGAGAAATCATGGATCTGTTCATGGACAATCATATGCCAGTGGATGGACTCCAGACGTTTTTAGGCAAGTTTTGATCAGTAAATAAATAAAAACAGATAAAATGTGATCACAGGACAAACTTAACTTTAAAAAAGGATAAAATTTACTTTAAAAAATTGATATGCCTAGCCCCATGAAAGGATCTAAGAATACCCTCCCGCACTAATGCAGTTTCACACCAGCCAACTCACAGTGAACAATTGTGTACAACGGATAGCGGAGCGTGAACGTAGTGGTCGTGTACATTTTTGCTTATTACATGACGTCATCCAGCCACTGCCGAGAACCAATTTATGAATGAAAATAAAGTAAGCATGTGCAGTGCAAGCCTTTTGTTTCCCCACACAGAATTCCACCAAAGCAAGTGTGCAATTCCCTATCACCTCGTACCAAAATCGACCTAGAATTTCAATTTCACATATTTCATATGAATTATGAAAGGTATTCTCGGAGGATCTATTTTCTCACCGATACCGCACAGGTAAGCGAATTTCGAATACTTCTTGCTTTTCCATCAAAATTTTACGAATTAGCGTCTATATGTCATTGTGTTCCTTGGAATTTATAGAGTCTATCGCAATGTGCAAAAAGTCAATTGGCTTCCGGGTTTCAGAGCGTCGCGTGAATATGCATGAAATTGCAGAGTTTCGATAATTTTTGATCGATACCGGAGCGATCCGATCACGAACCAAGACCATTTACCGCGTACACAACATGACCGGATATCGTTATTGCTATTTCCGCACACAGTCCAAAGGAATTATTTTTGGGACCATGTGGTCATGATGTGATCTGCGCGATTGACCGATCAGCGGTCTTCGAATCGCTGTGCGGAGACGATCTATCCGTTGTACACAGTCTATGGACAATTGTTTGTTGTGCATGCAACTTCGAGCAAAACTCCCCACCAGAGTTGTCTACACACATTTTGAGATCAATATTCAATATGCCCACCACTTTTCAAAATATTGCGGATCGCTTGGATTCGCCGTCATGTTGATATGGACCGAAGTTATGCGATCAAAAGATTCGCATGCGGCATGCTGGCAGTTTGTTCGCCACATGTTAGCATGATTTGGTTGCTAACTTCAGTCCATATAAATATTAAGGCGAATCCCAGCGATCCGCGAAGTGATGTCTACGGATTAGATCAACGACGTCGAGATCAAGACTAAATACAGCCGTTCCCAATATTTTGAAAAGCGGTGGGTATATTAACATAGAAATGTGACTGAGAGACCTGTCATGACATTTGGGAACAAGTTTTGGTGATGAGGTATGCTGGTAATCGGCCGGTGCAAAACTGCATTAGCGCCAGTTTTCTCTGCATAATTATTGCAGCCTCTGTAGAAAAATTGAATAGGAATCGTTTGTCACTCCGTCCAGTCACAGTTCCACACACAAAGTGCACATTTTACCATTGAAATAGTATGTGCAATTACACAGCGACAAATTGTGTACAATGGATAGCGGAGCGTGAACGTAGCGGTCGTGTACATTTTTGCTTATTACATGATGTCATCCAGCCACTGCCGAGAACCAATTTATGAATGAAAATATAGTAAGCATGCGCAGTGCAAGCCTTTTATTTCCCCACACAGAATTCCACCAAAACAAGTGTGCAATTCTCTATCACCTCGTACCAAAATCGACCTAGAATTTCACTTTCGCATATTTTATATGAATTATGAAAGGTATTCTCGGAGGATCTATTTTCTCACCGATACCGCACAGGTAAGAGATTTTCAATTACTTTTTGCTTTTCCGTCAAAACCTTACAAATTAGCGTCTATATGTCATCGTGTTCGTTGGAATTTGTAGAGTCTATCGCAACGTGCACAAAGTCAATTGGCTTCCTGGTTTCGGAGCGTCGCGTGAATATGCATGAAATTGCAGAGTTTCGATAATTTTTGATCGATACCGGAGCGATCCGATTACGAACCAAGACCATTTACCGCGTACACATCATGACCGGATATCGTTATCGCTATCGATACTTCCGCACGCAGTCCGAAGGAATTATTTTTCGGACCACGTGATCATGACGTGATCTGCGCGATTGACCAATCAGCGGTCTTCGAATCGCTGTGCGGAGCCAATCTATCCGTTGTACACAGTCTATGGACAATTTGCCGTTGTGGTGTACAGTGTAGCTAAGTTATAGACCTGCGTAGCCTTTATCATTTTTTAAACTTTAGGACCCATGTTTCACCTCCATTTTATCTCATTTCAATACCAACATCTATCAACAACAAATTATAGGCCTAATTTCAAAGCAATATTTGTCGGCAAGTTTTCAATTTCAGTGAATTAACGTGTGCAGTAACGGTCTATTTCACAATTAAAACTTTGACGGTCTTGACATTAGCATTAACAAATCATTCATTCATGAATTCAATGTAGGCCTATTCAGAGATGGTTTTTGTAAAACATTGACAATAAACATCAGGCAATATGAGCGAATTACTATTCACTGCTCGCCGAGCTAAACTCTGCCAATACAAAGCATAAAAACCATAAGCACTCCCTATCGTCAAAGCCACGTCCCGGCCCGTAGAGCAGCGGCCAGCGCCAACGGGGCAGTGACGGTGGCAGTGCAGTGGTCGTGCATGTCGTGGCGGTACAACGACATCTAACATTTTGAGACAATTTGAGAAATAAATCAAAGAAAATTGTTATAGAACTTACTGTTTAGCCTTCTACAAATGACTTTGAAGTCGCTGTCCGAATCTGACCCGTGTTCCTTTAGTTTTTGATGAATTATCGACGGACTTATCAACAGCAAAACGGTAGTAGGCCTACCGGTAGATCGAGTTTTCTTTTTCAAATATTGCACTTGGCGGTTAGACGTTCGCGCGTGCGTGCGAGAACAATACGTATTTATAATAGAGCTACCTGGCAAGCAGCCAAGCGGCCCTGCTCGCCAACACATATGGGGGGGGGGATAAATTATGACCAAATCTGGGGGAGGGGACTTCTTCGCCAAGATAAATACACATCCCGATATGGGGGGGGGGGGTGAATCAAACCCAAATCAGGGGTGTCTTCTTTTTCCTCTCGATTGGTTCGTGGTTGGAAACCATGATGGCGTGAGATCAATTTTTGCCACTGTTTCCCTTGGATCTTGGAATCTATGAAAAAAGTTTTCGATCCCTTCATTTTTTTCTTTTCTTTTCTTTTCTCTTCTTTTCTTTTTTTTATTTTCGTTGTCTTTTTTTCTTTTCTCCTCTGCCTTTTTCTTTTCTTGTTTTTTCCCTTTATATGTATATTTTTTACTCATTCCTCTTCCCTTTCAATTTGCTTTTGTTTTGATTGAAATAGAGATTTCATTCAGTATATTTCTTTTCTGTTACATTGTACTATACCCTGTATGGCGGCAGGGAATTTTGATAGGGGTGGGGGAGCAAGACAATATGGATAAATCATTTCAATCAAGTAATGACCGTCCTATAGAATAGCTCTCCTCTTTATGAACGCCGTCCGTGAGAAAGAATAATTAGGGCCTAAAAATATAGAATTTTGAAAATATCATTTGTAAAAAAAAGAGAGGAATAATTCATGATTGGAAGCAGCTATAAGGTACAAATGGGTTCGGAGGGGGCTTTGGACGTTGCAGACTGACCATATCAGGGTTTGCGGATGGGAATTTGATATAGGTTGGGGGACCAAGACAACCAACAGTGAATTCATTTTGAGCAAAATATGGGCCGCGGGCATTGCAAGAAACTTTCAATCGAACGAAAATCAATTTCACACTCCAAAATCAATTGAAAGTCATACTTTTCATTGCAAACTTGCAACTGATTTATTGTTTCTTCCATCAAAAAAATCCAAATTGATATGTTTTAGATAAAATTAATGTATATAACCTATAAATTTGTATCTTGGGATTAATTGCAAATATCTAAGTTTGGAACACTCCAGATATAGTTCTCTTCATAAAAAGCGGCCATAAATAAGCAAAATGATTATAAATTAAATAGAATAAAACTTTGAAAATAAAAATATGAAGAACGTAGTTTAAAATAAAAACGAACAGTATACCGTACGATAGAGGAGCTACATTCATGCCGTTCATTAATTTTGACTACCAAGAAACAAAAAGCGAAAGGAAACAAAGGGAAAAAGAGAGGATGGTGATCAATGTACAATTTTCTATTTAGCACGATACGCATCTTCTTCATGCTCCCTATAAAACGTGCATGTTTGAATTTCAAGATTTTAATGGTAAATGATTACAGGGAACTTTCGGGAGCGGCTGTGAAATGATTTGTCCGTTGATATTTAGGTACAATTAAAACCCTTTTTTCTCAAATAAGATTTCATTGACCGATTGATTTTGATTTTGCACCCATTGCATCAGATTTAAATTTAGAAGGTAATATGTACCATCGTAAAATATACAAATTTATAGTATTGTATTATAACCACTGGATCAATTATATTTAAACACATATAGACCTTTTACTTAATAAGGACAAAGACAATTTAAAAGAATGCAAGAGACCATGTTTACCATCATGAGCGATTACACTTGATTAGGGGAAGCTGCTCGCATAAAAGTCACGACTCAAAAATTTTATTAACTCTAAATACTTTTAAATCTTTGATATATTTTCTTTAAATCTTCGAAATTATGTTATTGGGTAATGCAATTGGGCATACCATTCTCCATTAACACAAATGACATTCATTAGGCACACACCACTAAGCCACTATGGCATTACAATTATCCAACAACTATCCAATGATTATACCACTAGGCACATACTACTAAGACACAATATTGGGCATATGGTATACCATTGATACCAATCATATCATTAGGCATATGGCACTGAGACTATTGGATATCACTGAGACACCATTGAGTATATGGTATACCATTCACCATACCAGTCATACCACTATAGCGGCACATACTACTGAGACACTATTGAATATCACTGAGACAACATTGTATACCACTGAGACACCATTATACCATTCATCATACCATTATAGAGGCACATACTACTGAGACACCATTGAATACCACTGAGACACCATTGTATACCACTGAGACACCATTGGGTGTATGGTATATCATTCATCATACCATTATAGAGGCACATACTACTGAGACACCATTGAATACCACTGAGACACCATTGTACACCAATGAGACACCATTGGGTGTATGGTATACCAGTCAAACCATTAGAGGCACATAGTACTAAGACACTATTGAATACCACTGAGACACCATTGGGTGTATGGTATACCATTCATCATACCATTATAGAGGCACATACTACTGAGACACCATTGACCACCATTGAGACACCATTGTATACCACTGAGACACAATTGCATACCACTGAGACACCATTGGGTGTATGGTATACCATTCATCATACCATTATAGAGGCACATACTACTGAGACACCATTGAATACCACTGAGACACCATTGTACACCAATGAGACACCATTGGGTGTATGGTATACCAGTCAAACCATTAGAGGCACATAGTACTAAGACACTATTGAATACCACTGAGACACCATTGGGTGTATGGTATACCATTCATCATACCATTATAGAGGCACATACTACTGAGACACCATTGAATACCACTGAGACACCATTGTACACCACTGAGACACCATTGGGTGTATGGTATACCAGTCAAACCATTAGAGGCACATACTATTGAGACACCATTGACCACCACTGAGACACCATTGTATACCACTGAGACACCATTGGGTGTATGGTATACCATTCATCATACCATTATAGAGGCACATATTACTGAGACACCATTGAATACCACTGAGACACCATTGTACACCACTGAGACACCATTGGGTGTATGGTATACCAGTCAAACCATTAGAGGCACATACTACTGAGACACTATTGAATACCACTGAGACACCATTGGGTGTATGGTATACCAATCATACTATTACAGGCACATACTACTGATACACCATTGAATACCACTGAGACACCATTGTATACCACTGAGACACCATTGGGTGTATGGTATACTATTCATCATACCAATCATACCATTACAAGCACATACCACTGAGACACCATTGAATACCACTGAGACACCGTTGGGTGTATGGTATACCATTCATCATACTAATCATACCATTAGACACATACCACTGAGACACCATTGGGTATATGGTATACCATTTACCATTGAATAAACTACCAATTACCATTAAGAACTTACCATTGAAACACCACTTAAATACCATTCGCGTACCATTTACCATTCAGACCACCATTCAACTACCATTCGGCACCATTCAAATACCATTGGCGATTTTTATAAGGGATGCGTATTGAAAATTCACTGTAGCTCTTCAGAACGAACGGGGACCCCCTCCCCCCAATCTTTTTTCATATTTTGATAGAGTATAAATTAGAGATATAATTTTATGTGTTATTTGACCCTCAAATATATTATGACATCATCAAAATGGCGTCGGAAGTCAAAATATCCATTTTGCGTGTAATGACGTCATTATAATTATGCAAATTTGGCTCTAACTCTGTGAATATTGATCAATTTTCACCCAATTTTTATTATGTTGTAGCTTAGGTCTTACTCTTTCTGAATAATTGCCTTTATTTTTCATTTTGATAAAAGGATCATTCTGAAAAATTGCAAATAATAAAGGCATGTCATTTTTAATACTCATTTTGCATGTAATCTCTATGGGACATGACTTTTTCTCAAAACTTGATACTACATTCCTCTATTTCGTGAGCCATATCTCCATTTTTTCTCATCACTTTTTCCCTGAGCTTTTAGTAGCTTGTAGCTGAGATTCTAAGCTTTCTAAAGTGTTGCCTTCATTTTTCGATCATATGCCAGGAACATGCCCGTTTTCGCTTGCAAAATTGGATTTGTAATTCCCAAATTTGCTTTAATTTTACGTGTAATCTATATGGGGAATATCGTGACTGAATGGATAACGCACTAGCGTCTTTGGGGTCCCAGGTTCGAGTCCTGGGGTGAACAAGATAATTTTTTTTTCTTTTTACCACCTCGTACCTGATCCTTTATGACAACAAAAAGGTATAAAAGTTATAATTTAGCAAGATACCCTGCAAAACAGATTTTAATTACTTTTTTTCATATCACATGTATTGTCATATATTGCAAGAGACATTTTTCACAGTGCTTTATCATCTCCCGTCTTTCACAAGTATTCCATCCATAATGAACATTCAGTTGTCATCATGATGATCATATTGATCTGCATGAACATGGTAATAGTGATCATGATGGCAAGAATAAGGACAGACCACCTAATTCGTCCGCATGACGAATCAAAAGTTAGTTATTATTATTATCATCATTGTCGGAAGTTAGTGATTGGCGACAGCTGATGGATACTCTCTCTTTCTCTTTCCCTATCTCCTTTTACGTTTCTGTGTTTCCTCTTACTTTCCCTTCTTTACGTTTATATTTGTTTCTTTAAAATGTTATTCTTTCTTCTTTCCTTCCTCGGCTTCTATCTTTTTTTCTTCCTTCCATTCTTCAGCTTCTATTTTTCTTTAAGTCTTTCTCTTTCTTCCTTCAATACTTTTCTTTCTCTATTGCATACACAGCATGACGGTTCAATCAAACTCTGATCAAACTACTTTTTAACCTATGATAAATTTCAAACATTTAACCTTGGTTGAGATTTCAATGTTGACGATGCCGCCATCAGAAAAGCGGCGCCTACAGAGAGGTACATTAAGAGAGGTGTGAAATAAGTGGCGTTCAGGCCTTTTCTCAAGAGGGACAGAGGCCGACACAAGCTTCTGAGTGTCTATGACCTGATTATTGATCGCTACCTTACCAGGACGAGTCGGGTCACTTCGGTCATTGGTGAGGAAGGGGGCACTTAACCAGCAAAAAAAATTGTAATTTCTTAAGATTTTTTTTCTGTGTTAAGAACAAAAGTTTAGCTTTATCTTATTTTCAACCAACACAGATGAACTTTTATGATTATATCCATTCACATTCAAAGCTATGATGGCAATTTAACAAATACCTCCACCATGGCCAAAGTTCACTGACATTCAATGACCTTTGACCTTGGTCAAGTAACTTTCAACTCACATACATTTAGGATGTTCACTAATACTTCATTACTCTAATGTTGAAAAGTTTCATGAACTAGATCCATATTCTTTTTATGATGACAATTAAAAACTTAACCTTGGTTGAGATTTTTCTTTGATTCCCCCAACATAAAGTTTATTGGCCCTAGATGACCTTTGACCTTGGTCAAGGATCACCAAACCAAGGCAGGATGTTCAATAATACTTGATTATGTTAAAGTCAAACATGGAAGTCTTAGTTTCATGAACAAGGTCAATATACATTCTAATTCACAATGACATTTGAAAAACCAAGGAGGTTTCAAATGAGATGGAGTAACAACAAATAAAATCCCTTTGAACAAGGTTAAAAACTGCCAGCAGAAAGTATGTCAGGCATGCACTTTGCCCAACACCTCTTGCAATTGTGTAGACAAATGATTCCTGCATGACTCTGCAGCTATAGGTCATATATAAAGGGAAATATGCTTTTGTGATGATAATTACTTTTTCGCTGCATCTGGTCCGGTTATATGTGTAGTACATAATTCGGAGGCATGCGAAAATAAACTATGCAGTATGTCCTGAAATAAGACTCAATTTTCCTCAACCAGGCATGTGCCGGCACTCATCTGGCTTATACAATAATGAATAGCAATATTCTATCGCCCACATTTGAAATTTTCATTTGCCGCAAACTATCGGAAAAGTGTTAAAATCTGGTTTCAGTAAAGGTCAAATTCTTACTTTTTCCTCTGATTAAAGGTAAATTTATATAATCTGGGCAAATATCTCAGGGTGATTCCATACGTGTCGTACGGGACATTTAGAGAACATTTGACAGTTTTTGACAACAAAAAACAAAAAATATTCCAGTAACTATAGGTGATCATCAAGTACTACCAAAGTGTTAGAAAAACCAAGACTTAACATGACTTGAATTCACATCCTGTATAATACAGATTTAAAAAAGTTATGTGTCGTACGGACGCAGAAAAGGTGGCTTTTTTAGAAACCTCATGTTTGTACTCAAAAGTCTGTGAGTTGGGCAGATAAATTTCATAGAAACTGAACTCAAATTGACACTCAATTACCCAAGAACAAACACATTTATAAAAGAAACCAAAATAAACATTCATGAATAAATAAAGCAAATTATAATTTTCGAGAACATTGTGGCGTACGGGACATTCAAAATGTGTCGTACGGGACATCTCTAAATTGAAACCAAACTTTCTTACTTTATGTCACTTTGACTTCTTTAATCACATTATTTGGCTGATAATGATAATCCTATCAAACTAAGACATTCATTAGGTTAGAAACCGCTATTAGCTGAATATTTCTGTCAATATATCATAAACAAAATAATGTATCGTACGGGACAATTGTGTGTCGTACAGGACACTTCTGTGTCGTACGGGACACTCGCGTGTTGTACGGGACACTTTTGTGTGTACAGGCACTTGCGTGTTGTACTGGGCAGCCTGAATAAAAAAAATGAACTTTTTATCAATCAGAAGGAGCATTGCCCCTAAATTCTTCCTTTTTTATGAAAAATCTTTTAATAAGTAGTCATTCAGGACAATATAATAAAGGAACCTCAATATAAACATTTGGGAGCAATATGTTATAATTTTTTTCATGATGGGAAATGTACAAGAGTTCACAGCATTTTACGCACTGAAAAACTTGAGGTTTTGTGTGAAGTTATATTTTAGGGAATTAATTGATGATTTCCAAACACTATTTAAACAATGAATGACTGAAAGAAACTTTGTGCAAATTATGGGGCTAAAATGTTATATTTTTTTATATAAAATGTATATATACATGATATATGTCACAACTGTCACTTGTAATTCCACAATTTTTTTTTCTAAAGAAATGTGGTTCTACTTTTTCAAACCCATCTGCATTTCATGAAACCATATAGTTTGTCTTATTTTCCAGATTTATTTTTACAACTTGAAAAAAGTAAGGAGTTTCAATACTGTATATAAAAAAAATAGTGATCATCAAGGGAAGTCCAAATAGATGACCATGATGATTGATATGTATTTTTTTGTTACATCTTTTAATAATTCCACATTAGCATGCAAGAGGAAGTCATCTTCCAGGCTAGGTTGAAATGATTATAAAAGTTTTCTTTTCATGCTCAATGAAAAGAAATTAACCTGCTCTGATCAGTGAAAATCACCAGTTTAGCTGAAGGGATTCTACATGAAATCAATCAAAATGTTTAGAATCACCTATTTCATGTTCTATGGAGATAAACAAAGTACTTTTTCAGTTCACTTTATGTTAAATCAATTAAATGAATTTAAACATGCCTACTATTTATGGTTTCTGAATCCAAATCCTGCAATTAAAAGCATTATTATATTGTGTGTCGTACGGGACAAGTTTTAATAGGACAATAATTGGAAAATGAAGGGCAGTAATTAGATCCTTATGGGATAAATCGATCACCCATGGGTCAAACAAAGAGAAACTGATTTTATGAACTTGCATCATCAAAAATAAAATTGTAGGAAAAACTTTTGCATTGTCATGTGTCGTACGGGACATTGCCAAAAATAGGTTCGTAAAAACCAGGGCTGCCCCCTATTATGGATCATGAAAATGTTGTAGATATTATTTGGAACCATCAATGATATATTCTATTGACCTGCAATATTTTCAATTTTCTCTTGCTTTGCAAATAATTGTTTCAGGCTGTGTTTGTACTTGACTATTCAATTAGCAAAATTATTGAAAATTTAAAATTCCATTGTTCCCCATTAAAACTATATCTGTCTTCACTTTTGGTTAAAACTCATTATTTTCATAAAATTTAGGTATCATAGTAAAATATTACACTACTTATGACTTATTGAAAGCATGTTGAAATTTATGATATTTTTGAAGTTCTAGTGTGGAATCGCCCCTCAGCGTAATATTGCTTGTTTATTGATGTCTTGTAAGCATATAAATTTCTGTTTGTTTATTAATACAAAAGATGGAAAATTGATCTAAATGGATATTCATAAAATTTCACTCCTCGGATTTCTTCACTGAAACTGGTGGCTTCGAAGGCAGACATCAAAAAGGTCTTAGCTGCCGTTCTTTCTTTTGTGCTTCTTTAGAAATGAACAGCTGCTTGAATAAATTTGTTGCCTGTTGGAACTCCAGTCAGAGAAACTTCTTGGAAAAACTTAACCTTAAGTTTTAAGATTTGAATGTTGATGACGCCATCTCGCTCTGCTACGCAGGAGACACAAAAATGATATCTGCCCTACCTGCTTCCTTGTTAAGTCTGGCACTAGAAGGTGGGTACCGTTCAGTAAAAAAACTGCTTGCAGAGAACAAAATATCATTCAATCTTCCATCTTCTGCTCCCATGGTAACAAACGTTTCTAGTGGAAAAAGATAAATGTTTTCAAGAAAGAATGCAATGGCATCCGTGACAAATAATGCTACTGATCTTTCATAGACAGACTATGAATTTAACAGATAAGCAATAAAGTTTGAGGGGGGGCTAACATGGTGTATGGCAAAAGACTTTTAAAAAGCTGTGAACGAGTGAAGCAAGTGAGTAACATTTTTACACTTAAAATAAAAAATATATATAATTCAATTAGAAAAGTGAGCAAAAATTTTGACCTTTATAATGCAAAAATCAAAGTTTATGATTGAATTTCATATAATTAAGCCCTGGTAGCTGACTCTATATAATTTTGATTACTGCAAAACTGTCTACTTATTATTTCTAATTTTAAGATTGACACATCATTTCAAAAGATAGATATAAGATTTATATACGTGCACTCAAAAATCAGGCATGGTCGGTCAAAATTTTTGTCTTTCTAAGATTCATTTTCAGATTCAAATGACAGTACATCAATAAGCATTCCGTATTGATTTCTGGGGGAAAAAATCCTCCCAAATCTAATGTTTTCAAATCGAATGTAACATATATTTCAATGTTATGATGATATTCCACGTACTGTATGCATATGGAATTCCACACCACGTCTGAGGGGGTCCAACGTTACAGTATTCTACAGTAAGTGGATCTACTTCAGTGATGCACACTGGTGCTGTCTCGTTGATAGATGGCGTCCTACAGTAGTTATGATCGCCCAGACCCGAGTTGTAGGTGTCGTTAACGATGCTTTGCGATAACCAGTTTTTGCACACGTGACCATTCTCAGAGACGCTTACAAACCCTCGATAATCCAAGCCTTGCGGGTCAGTGTAGCATTCAGGTTGAAAGTCAACTAAAAATAGAGAAAGAGTAATTACACACCATTGAGAAAAGACAAGAACTCCCAAAACGTTGCTCTCATGGCACCTTGGCAATGCAATTGTAACTGCATGGAATCCATGATTTTGATTGGCTGTTGATCCCTGTTACCATGGTAGTTATTATTGAATGGCAAAGTTACCATAATATTGTAACTTGTATGCAACGTGGCCCTGACATGGTGGGTGTTTCATAAAGCTGTTCGTAAGTTAGGAGCAACATTAAGAACGAATGGTGATCCTTTCTTTTGGTAAATGGTATATAGCATTGGCAATGCTTTAGCGCATAAAGAATATTATAAAGGTTCACCAGTTGTTTCAAAAGTCGCTGTTAACTTACGAACATCTTTATGGAACGGACCCCTGGAAAATATGACACTAGATTCCCAGTGACACGACACACCGCTCCTGTCTTAATATCGCAGAGGGAATAGGGTTAGGATTGTTGGTGGCGTGGTCTATCAGTTAGACTCTCGTCTTTCAATGAACAAAAAAAAAAATTAAAATTTAGATAAAAAGTACTGCACCTTTAGCAGGATTATTATTCCTTTTTGACCTGAAATGCACCAAAACGGGAAAGAAAATAAACTTGACTCACTTCGGCTTTCGTGCAACTCCCACTTCCTGGTTTATCCGAAATTAATACATAAACATATGGCCAGTGAGTCCCTGTACAAATCAAATTAGAACTTGGGTGTCTGTAATTGGTGAGTGGAGCCAACAGAGTTCAGCGGAACAACCAATATAAGAGACCAAAGCTTTTGGTCTAATCCCACCCTAACCTCAATCATATGTTACATATTTCATTGGTACATGTATGTCCCAGTATGTGACAAATACATTTTCTTTGCCTCATTTGATTGTTTTCAGGAGGCTATGTATTTCTTCTGATATAACTAGCACCTATACTAGGGCATTGTATACGCGTTCCATCCAGCAACAACTGCTCCGCTGCATATTCCGTACACTGTTGGAATGGCAGACTTCAACCCCTGGATTTAAGTAATTTAAACGTAAACTATCCTAAACCAACCCCTAAATCTAAAATAAAACCCTATTGTTACCCTAAAACCTATATCTTAGACAAAATCAGAATGCTCAGTAGTGAGCATATTATTTACTAACAAGCTATACTTACCTATACCATCTCATCAAATTGCTATTCGTTACCCTAACTCGAATAGCCACCGGTAAAAACTCCCCGAAAAAGGCTAACTGTATTCAGGTAGCCTGGGAAACCCGTCACGGAACGAGACCCATAAAACCCGGTCTCCGCATATAAGCCTCCTCTTTCGTAGCCAAGGAGGGGCGAAGTCTGCAGGGGAGGACGGGTGGGGAGTTATAGGTAAGTATAGCTTGTTAGTAAATAATATGCTCACTACTGAGCATTCTGATTTACTACACTGCGCTATACTTACCTATACCATCTCATCAAATTGCTAGAATAGCACGGAAAAAACTGGAGGAGGGGCAGAAATGAGACCCTTTCCAGACATGATATCATAACGATAAAGAAACTGATAGACTATAAAATGGAGCAGTCTCCCAACTGGAGAAGCTACCCTAGGAATGAGGGGTAAAAATAACATCAACCTCATTAATGAAATATATCAACTGGAAATAGTTTAGGAACGATTAGGACAGGACAGAACCGCCGAGGCAAAACCTGTGTCTCGGCTTATAACATCGGATAAGTAATAAGATACAAAGGTATTGGAATTGGTCCAATAGGCTGCCTGGAGAATCTCCTCTATAGAGGTACCCTGAAAAAGCGCCCAAGATGTTGCTATGCCCCGTGTATCGTGGGCTCTAATGGACCCTGATAATATGGCGTCCCCTCCACCTGACTTGATCCCCTGTACTAACCATCGGGAAATTGTAATTGGACTAACAGGGCCGTGAGGTTCTATTGAACTAATGAAAAGTTGGTGGGAAGTGCGAATACATTTAGTCCTATCAATGTACCACTTCAAGGCACGTACAGGACACCATAACCTATCTTCGGAAACTGACGAGAGATTGTTAATGGCTGGAAGAACAATTTCACAAGGTTTAGAGCTTTCTTTTTGATTTTTAGCTAGGAAACCTGGTCTAGGGATCAGGCGGACTCTGCCCTTCTCCCAACGGATATGACCCGGCCTTACCGTGAGTGCATGAAGCAAACTACGTCTTTGACCTGAAGCTATAGCCAACAAGAAGGCTGTTTTAATGGACAGATCAAGGAGGGAGCATTTATGCATGGGTTCAAAGGGGGTTTCGCCAGGGCCCGAAGGACCCGCGGAAGGTCCCATTTGGGGAAGAGTCTTCGGCGAGGAGGATTCTGTAAGAAAAAGGATCTTGTTAGTCTGGCAAGGACAACTGAATTTGAGATAGTTTCCCCATTAGAGAAGCCTGAATGAATGGCTGCTATGGCTGACCTGTAACCCCTTATGGAGGAGACAGATAAACCTTCATCAAATAGTAGAAGTAAGAAATCTGCTATCTTACCTAAAGAGGCAGAGGTTGGATCAATCTGTAAACTGTCACACCACCGGAAGTATCTCTGGAGTCTAGAATCATAAGTGTTCCTGGTGGAGGATCGCAGGAATCTAGAGGCCATGTCTGCAGCTCTCTCCGAAAGGCCCGCTTTAGTTGCTGATTTCCTGAGATGGGCCAGAGTGTTAGGCAAAGTCTTTCCGGGTTCGGGTAATAAGTGTCCGTCCCGGGTTGTTTTAGGAGGTCCACCAGTGGGGGTAGTCTTTTGGGAGTCCCCACTAGGAGATCTGTAAGTGTTGTGAACCATGGTCTCCTCGGCCACCAAGGTGCGATGAGGAGAACGTAAGCTTCTTCCTTCCTCACTTTCTCCAGCACTTGAGGTATTATGGGAAAGGGCGGAAAGGCGTAACCCAGGATCCCCTTCCAAGGGATTGTTAGGGAGTCTGTCGCAAAGGCTAAGGGATCTTGATGTTTCGTGCAATAAGTCGGGAGCTGCTTGTTCAGGGCTGATGCAAATAAGTCTATCTGAGGCTGGTCGCCCTGACTGAAGATTCTCTCCACTATGGTGAGATTGAGTTGCCATTCTGATGGGAGATAACTTCCCGAGAGAGGAAGTCTGCAATGTAATTTTCTTTCCCTGGGATGTGGCAAGCCTTTAGGGTTATGTGATTGTTCTGGCACCATGCTAGAATTTCCAATGTTAGGAAGCAAAGAGTAGATGACCTTGTCCCTCCTTCCCTGTTTATGTAGGAGACCACTGTGCTGTTGTCTGATTTTACCAGAATGCACTGGTTGGCAACTTGGGGGAGGAAGGCAAGTAGAGCCAGTTGAACCGCCTTCATTTCTAGAACATTGATATGCTGTGCTGAATCTCTTTCTTGCCATTGGCCGGAGGCTTTGAATTTCCCCATGTGTGCTCCCCAACCCAGCTTTGAAGCATCGGTCGTTAGGGTGAGGTTTGGTTTTGGGTTCTGAGTTTGCTTCCCTTGGTTCAGAAATCGACATGCTGACCACAGATGAATTGCATGCATCATCGCATCTGTCATGGGAACAAGATGGTCCCTGGGGTGAATTCTGGGCCTGAAGTGTCTCAGGAAGTGCAGTTGGAGTGGCCTCATATGTCGTCTGCACTGCGGGATTAGATCCACTAGGCTTGCTAATAGACCGAGGAAAATTTGCCAAGTTCTGGCTGGCGAGCATGAGTTTGAGTAGAGCTCTGCACCTACTGACTGGATCTTCTTTATTCTGTGAGGGGAAGGGCGAACTATTAAGTTTGGGATGGATATTATCGCCCCTAGAAACTCTGGTGATCTTGTTGGTGTGAACCTTGATTTTTCTTTGTTGATCAGAAAACCTAGATCCGAAGCTAGCTTTCGGACAACGCTTACGTTGTAGGCAAGAGAGGTCCTGGAAGGGCCGAGGAGGAGCCAGTCGTCCAGGTAACAGAAGATAGTAATGCCTCGCCTTCTTAACTCTGCGGCGAGGACTCTCACCAGTCGGGAAAAAATCCTTGGGGCAGGCTTTAGGCCGAACGGAAGGGCTATGAACTGATAACAAACGTCTCCTACTTTGAAGCCCAGAAACTTGCAGGCCTCTGGGGCTATAGGAACATGATAATAAGCGTCTTTGAGGTCTATAGTGACTGCCCATTGATTGGGTTTTATCAGAGGTAGGATGGTTGAAAGGGACTCCATTCTGAATGTTTGATCTGGGAGGAGTTTGTTTATCTTCTTTAGGTTGATTATCATGCGAAAACCCCCGGAGCGTTTCTTTACCAGGAAAACGGGGGAGAGGATGAGGGACTTGTGGTCTGGGACTGTTATGATAGCTCCTTTGTGGAGTAGAGACTGTATTTCTGATTGGAGAGCCTCTCGGCGTGAAGGATCCCTTGGTATGGGGGTCTGTTGTCGAAAATGGGAAGGATGAATTACTCTTGGGAAATTTGGATTGTATCCCGACCTTAGTATCTCTAGAACAAATTTGTCTTTGGTTATCTTTTCCCAGTTCTGTAAGCAAAGAAAAAGTCTTCCCCCTACTGGGACTTGCTGAAGGTGGGGAATGACTCGTGTTTGATTGTCAAAAGTCCCGGTTTTGAGTGGGGGCCCTAAATTCGGTGCGCTGAAAGTGGGCCTGGCGGCCCCGACCTCCACCCCGAGGTTTCCTATGACTTTCCCCGCGGCCCCTTTCAATCCTGGCGTCAACACCAGAGCGAGGGAAGGAGAGGGATGACCCCTTATGTTCATTGTAGGCCTGGGGCTGGGGTCTGGAGCTAGAGCTAGCAAAGGGGGGTCTCTGGGCCTGGCCCTGTCTAGCATTAGCGGTGCCTGGCGGGCTAGGTCTACTCGAAGAGAGCCTATAAAAAGTCTTGTCAGCTGTGGTGCTGGCTGAAATAGACTTATCCAAAACATCTTGAAAATGTCCATGAAATAAGTCCTTACCTTCACAAGGGAGCTTATTGAGCAGTCTTGCTGCCTCTTTTTCAATTTTGAGGGCATCTAAAACTTTGGCTCTTCTTGCCCTCGAGCATAGTAGAGTTGATCTTGCTGCTTGCTCATACTGGAGATCAGCAATCTTTGTGAGTGATTCTAACAATAAGTTTTTGTCACCGGTAGAGACTCCAAGCCGCTCAGCCTCACTAAGAGCGGTTAACAGGCACCCCTGGTACATCGCGAGTCTCATACTGCTCCGGGCGGCCGCGTCCAGCGATGCAAGCTGATAGTCGGTTGAGCGGTAGCTTGAGCTGCGGAGAGGGTTACGGCCCGATCTAGACTTCCTCGCTCCCGCATCCCCGACACGGAAAGCAACGTCCGGGACTGAAGGTGTGCACAAAAAATCCTCAAAGTCTTGAGCGGCAAATCGATAATCCCTCGACACTTCTTTACTGATCGGTTTAAGCCGAGAGTGTTGCTTATCTAGGCCCCGAAAGCAGGATTTATACGGGGCATCCATCTTGATCGCCGGACTAACTTCGTCCGAACGAGTAAGGGACGAGTTCAGGCGGAAGATTGACTTCTCTCGCTCAGTTTCGCTACTAGTATTGTCTTCGGCCCGAAGTTGAGGGCAGTATTTAGTCAAGATCAGGGCTGACTGATGCCTGTTCCCACTAGCCGGAGTATCGCGTTCGTGTAAGTCAGAACTCTCTCGTACCCCCAATGGTGATTGTCCTCGTTCGAATCCCATATGCTGGGCAGCTTGGAGGGAATGCGCGGGGCTGCTATTAGAATTAGATGGTGAGAAATCGCCCCAATCTCTTCTGCGAGATGTAACAGGTCGGTGGTAATCAAATTCCGAATCAGATTCTCCCACAATGGAAAATACTTTTTCTCTACGGCTAATACGAGGCGAGTTATCATTAGCCCCCACTCTGCGACCGTTACGAGGCGATCTAGACCTCTCTCTACGTCTAGAATGAGTCGAGTCTTCATTAGACCGTTGTCTCGGGCGACTTTGTCTATTACTTGCCGGGCTGGCGGTAAGCAAATCCAGAGGGTCGGGGTCTGGAAGGGTCGATGGCGGCGCCCGCTGGGGAAGGGCCGCCTGCAAGGCTTGCAAGATCCAACTACCCGCCTCGGCGGGGTCTGGCAATGAATGGACTGACCTGTCACAATCCTGGGCCAGTCGGCTCTTTTTCTGAATTACAGGGGGTTGTAGTGGGTCAAGACTTTGAGTCTGATTGTCATGAGAACACGAGTGGTCATCGCGAGGCCTCTTCTTGCCCGCCCTATTCTTTGATGAGGAGCTACCCCGATCGGAAGGAGTGTAAACAGTCTCTTCCGATTTATCCATACCCTTGTCTACCTCCCGCCTATGGGACTGGGTGTCTGATTGTGTAGAGGTATTAGCCGGCGTTGTCTTGGCCGGGTTATTAGTGTTAGGATTCTTGTTCTTCGGCTTTGTCTTGGCCGCCTTATCATTATTTTTCGGCTTTGTCTTGGCCGAAATATTGACCCTCGGCTTTGTCTTGACCGAGTTATTCTCCCCTTGATTGAGATTTGGGGAGGCTTGGGAATTAATGTTCATGTCAGTTATTTCTTCAGACATCGTGATTCAAAAGAAAAACACTGAAGCGCGGTGGCTAAACGTTTACTCAGCGACGTCGCGGTAACGAAAGAGGAGGCTTATATGCGGAGACCGGGTTTTATGGGTCTCGTTCCGTGACGGGTTTCCCAGGCTACCTGAATACAGTTAGCCTTTTTCGGGGAGTTTTTACCGGTGGCTATTCGAGTTAGGGTAACGAATAGCAATTTGATGAGATGGTATAGGTAAGTATAGCGCAGTGTAGTAAATAAAGCCCGGAGCACATGTCATGTAACATATATACAATCTAAAAATTACACCATCTGATGGTAGAAATGAATAGACACAAACTCAAGCTAAGGATGGTCAAAATAGTAGTAGCTAGTCCTATACTATTAGAAATATTAATCTCATCATCTATTCTATTTTGTACAACGCTTACTTAGCTTGTTGTACGCGATCAAATGGGAGGCTGAATGTCACACATTCGTACCGTTGCACACAAGACGTACCATCCAAAATGTACCATTGCACGGCTTTAAGAGGTGACGTCACAATGCGATTTCATTAAATAAGGTGACAATGCGCGTACAGCCCACTGGCTAAATGCGCAATGTTGTCCAAGATCATGTGCGCTTGTGGGCCCGGCTTGTGTAATTTTGCTTTTCGCTTTCAATATTTTTGCTCCCTTTTCATAGATTACTGTATGGAAAAACTCTTGTTTTTTCCATATTTTCGCTAGATTCCGAGGCATTGTACAATACAAATAGCGAATATTCTTATTCGTGCAATGGTGCGAGATTTCGCATTCGGTGAAAGAAAGAAACGCTCTATTCAACTCGGCGATAGCCGGGATGAATAGAGCGTTTCTTTCTTTCACCCCATGCGAAATCTCGCACCATCGCACTCATGCCTATTCGCTATTTGTATACTGTCAAATCCTTAAAAATATTCAAAACATTTTACACATTAAAACATTCACAAGTACATGTATCTACCCCATCTATTGACTTGAAATACAGAGAAACACATAATAGTGTGGGTGCATCGTGGTCTAGTTGTTCTGACTCTCGCCTTTCAAACAGAGGGTCGTGGGTTCGAATCCTCGCCATGGCGTGTTTTTCTTCAGCAAGAAATTTATCCACACTGTGCTGCACTCGACCCAGGTGAGGTAAATGGGTACCGGCAGGAAGTAATTCCTCAAAAAGTTGTGCGCATCAGAATCGGTAGACTAACTTACCCGGGGTAATATAGGAGCTCCTTGAGCACCTAGCAAGGTGGATACGTGCGCTATACAAATCCAATATTATTGTATTTTTTTTATTTATTCAATAATATCCCTTTCAATCTCACCATTCTCAAATTCTGTCGCGACTTTGCCCGCATACAAATTGATGTCATCATTGAATTCGGCGATCACAAATGTCCCGATGTCTACACCAGTCCCCGTCCATTCGTTTGTATGGAAGGAAGCAGAGATGACCGGTTCGTCATCAGAAGGCAGATCAACGTTTTGGAATTCAATGAATAGTTCTGAGGAGCACTCAAACCGTTCGGCCATAAACATATCAAATGTGTACGAATCCCCAACCTTTGAAAATAAATGGATACATGTACATATAAAGATAAGATGATATTTCAACAAATTTTAGAACACATCACATGTGTACGAATCTCCAACCTTTGAAAATAAAGAGATACATATAATAACATGATGTTTCGACGAATTTCAAACCATATGAAATGTGTACAAATCTCCAACCTTTATTGAAGAGATATATATAATGATAAGATGTCATGACAAATTTCAGAAAATAAAGAGATACATGTACATATAACTATAACATGATGTTTCAACGAATTTCAAAACATATCAAAAGTACGAATCTCCAACCTTTGAAATTGAAGAGATATATATAATGATAAGATGTCATGACAATATTCAGAACATATCAAATGTACGAATCCCCAACCTTTGAAAATAAATGGATATATGTAATGATAAGATGATGTTCTGACAAACATTCATATACACATCAAATGTGTATAAATTGCCAATGTTTTATAGAGGGGGGTGAACTATGTGTGGTCTCTCATTGACTGTGTGTTATACATGTAAATACATAGTCTTAAAATACAAGTTTTCAGATAACTACTTATACTACAGAGAATAAATTGACCTATGATTAAATTTGTATAGAAAAACTAACATGTTTTGAGAGGAAAAGTAAATGTTTTGTTACTTGGTAAAATACCACAGTTATTGCAGTATAAATGTATTGAGTAGTTAATTAGCATGTAATGTAGTCCTTTGTTAACAAAGGGAGGCACACTGAATTTATTAGAAGGCAAACAATGTATGCATATACATTATATCTACATGTAGAAAATATTTTCAACATGCATCTTAGGATTTGATGCTCAGTGCTTTCCAATTGTTGTGGTTGATTGGATCAATTGTAAATCTTCATAAGACAGGGACCTGGAATGAAGTCATACAGTGAGATATTAAAGATCATTATCACCCGTATCAGACATCTGAGCTGGGCTGGTCATTTACAAAACCGTATTGCCCTACATTTTCTGAATATCGGGAAGGGTAGGTATATTGTTTGTATTTTCCTCGGTCTCAAGGCGCGTATTTACTTTGCATGCAGAGACAACGCAAAATATACCTTTGTATTTTCCCTGGTCTCACATCCGGGCATCTGTGGATGCGTATAAAGATACGCTTCATAATAAGGATCCGTGCACCAACAATGTACAGATATACGTCATAATAAAGACAACGCTGGATCCGAGCACTTGCAAGTACGTCATAATGGTAAAGTGCAGAGCCTAGACCGATATTAACATGACACAATAGAACTTTATTTTTAAAAGAAATATCCATATTATCATGACTTTCGCTCTAGATATCTGATTTGGATGATAATAACAATATTGACTGGCTCTTCTTTCGGGGAACATCAAATATATTGCCCTTAAAAGACCCATATTGCCCTCGTCTGAAGACTCGGGCCAATATGATTCTTTTGCTGGCAATATATTTGATGTTCCCCTCAAGGCCAGTCAATATTATATAATTATATCCCTTTCTTAATAAGATTGTCGCATAGAGAGTGTACACAAGAAGAAAAAGCATAGTTTTACTACGAAAAACGTTTGCCATGATATAGTTCATTTTCCTTGCTGACGTCACGCATAGTCCACTTTTTCCCTAGGGAAAAAATGAACTATACGTTTTTTCGACCCCCCCCCCCCTCGATTCGCGAGCTGTGCGACGCACTAGCTGAGCTAGTTTACTCATGACCGGGACGCGCTGCATGCCATCCACGGGGGAGTTTCGGCGAGCTGCGCTGTGACGGTATGCACTAATCAAGTGAGCTTGCACTTGCAGAAACTGCCATCTTTTGATCATTGAGAGTTTTTGATCGCTTTATTCTGCAACTTCATACAGGATAATAATTTTAAATTGAGAAGAAGCATAACAAGGTGAGTCAATTAAGATCCGATGTAACTAACGTTAGCCGGCCAGCGCTTTGGAATTTGACTTGAGCGAAAAAGCAACAGCAGCGCAGCGGACCTCTCAATAACCGGAGTCGGTTAGAAGCCACGCACAGACTACCCCATATGAGCTGGATAGCATTAGCTCAGGCGCAAGGTCTAGACCGTCTGTTTTTAACCAGGACGATCTTACGTTTTTTGGTCCAGATTGGTCACTCAACAGTTCTGACTTAAAGAAGGGATATAAAACAAATATATCAGGCGTTTTCTTCGAAAGCATAGTGGGAATTATCAATCCTCGGTTGGACTGGCAATATTACTATTTGACATCAAATTTCTAGTTCTCATTCGTGTCATATGTAGCTAGAAATGATTTCAGCTTACTAGTTATTGATGTAACTGATAATATACAAATATATCAGGCTTTGAGAAAGTATAGCGGGAAATATCTATCCGAGGTTGGTCTGGCAATTACTATTTTTCCCGAGGAACTCATTCAATATGATTAAACTTAATATCATACAGAAACCAATTTAGTTTAGACCTTTGAACCAATTTGCATATTCAATATTAATTTCTAGCTGCCCCTAATCATTTTTCTGTGAAAATTATGAAGTGACGAAAAAATGTACGAAAAGAAATGGTTTTACCCTTAACAACATGGTTACATTCTCGTTTGGAAGATATGACAGCGAAGTACACCTCCCGTGCTCGATAGCTCCTTGGTATATAGATATTTCCACCTCCCCTGTGAAGAGAAGAGCAGATATCCATAAATATAAAAAACAAAAGAAATATTTCATACCTATAATTTGACAGCCCAGCACCCTCCCCCCCCCTGGGTCACTGGCCACTGGTGAAGCTCTGTGCTGCATTCGACCCGGGTGAAGTGCATTGGCCCTCAAATTATTTTTGTTCTCTGTTTAATAGAGTCATTGGCCCGCATTCTGAAGTCAGGTTTAACTTAAACTCAAGTTTAAAGTTGTGGTTTAAGTATGGAAAGCCAATTGCTTCATAAATCACTAATAGTAAAGATATCATAATCAACTCATTCGACCCTCAAATCATTCATAATTGTCTAGCAAGTATAAATAGATGATTGTCTTCACCATCGATGAATCAGGAAAGAGCACTGTGAACAATTAGAAACATACAACTTAATAAAAATTTTGACACTTTTGGCTTCCCATAATTTTAGCACAGAATTAGACCATGGTCTAAGTTAAACCTGACTTCAGAATACGGGCCTATGTGGTGGCTCAACTACTGCCAGAGTAATATATGATACCAAGTATTAAGCAGAATTTTTTATTTTTGTTTTCCATTTGATAACATTTAGAGCCTATGTGGTGGCTCAGCTACTGCCAGAGTAATACATGTATATGATACCAAGTATTAAGCAGAGTAGAATATATGCATATATAGGAACTGCACTATTATCATCACCATCAGTATCATCATTAGTAGTAAAAGCAGTAGTTATTACTATCCTCATGCTTGTTACGCTCAACAAGATGCCCTTGAAACATCGAGCCCAGGCCACAAAGTATGCAACATGCTCATACTCAAAAGCATAATAAATGTCTTATTAGATTTTTTCGCAGATGGGTAATGTACAACATACATGTATTATAAGGTTGACAAACTTGCAAAAATCAAGAAATTGGCAATTTCTGCATCAATACATGTACATGTATCTGCATACCATTTGTTTATTAACCATGCTCAATCATGCAATGGGCTGAACATTTCAAGGGTACAATTTTATCTGAAGCTTCCTAACATCCACTTAATAAATTTGTGAAATAATTTCTCAAAAATTATTGTATTGCTGTGTTACGTTTGTAGTGAACATATTGTTGCATAAAGGGTCATTAGACAATGTTGCCTGGACTTAACAGGCTATATAGACCATTAATAGCCCCGCACTCACCTCCGTGCATGAGTGAATGTTACGCACGGCGCGCCCGCAATACCCCCAAATATATACCCCTGATGACCAAGAGTCGGTGTCAAGGTTAATCAGTGAGAGTTCCGTGTCTGGAGAGTTAAGGTCAAGTCAAGTACGTGTTTGGCAGCAACAGGCAGGACCTCTAGACTGCCCCTGGACACCATGTACTACCGAGGGATATTAGACACCTTGGAGGGGTATGAATTCAGTAAGTGCCTCACTCTCACCTCATTTATACATTAATGTTGTTTGAGACGAACAAAACTGAATCCCCCCCACAGAAATTTCCAAGCTTGCGGCAAGCGTGCGACTAGCTTGCGCAAGCTTGCGGCATGCTAGTAACTAGCATGCGGCTAGCTTAATAAGCGTGTAATATGCGTGCAGAGTAATAGTTAAGCGATCTTTTAGCGAGCAGGGACTGTTCGCTAGCATGCACTCACTTATTAAGCGAGCGCCCTGCTAGTCGCATGCTAGTTACTAGCAAGCGGCACACTTAAATTTCTGTAGGGGGGCCCACAACTCACATTCACTTCACTACATGAACGTACCATTGTTGTTCTTTAGTACGGCTTTTTTGCAGATGATTTGATGAAAGTCGTGATTTATGATTTCCATGATCAGGTGTCCATCCAAGTAGAGCCATATTTCTTCACCTCCGCCCAGGGTGATGACCTCTTGGCCTGAATGGTGGAAGCTACTCCTTAGGACACTTGTGAATCTGGGAGGGGGATCACAAAAGGTGGTTTCAGACTGCCTCGAAGTTCCTCAGTTCCAGGTATTTTCTGATTGGGAAATTTACCCGATCAAAAAATACCGGGTAATATTGCTAATGTGAAAGCAAATTACGTGTAATCTTCCCGAAAGAAAATATCTACTAAATAGTAGGTACTTGTCAAAATTAGAACTTTCGCGGGGATTTTTCCAAGGTCGCAGGGGCATGTAGTTTGGCAATGTGAAAGCAATTTACGGGAACTTTTAGCGTAGTGTGTAGTTGGGCGTGGGTGCCTTGGGTGGCTGTGATTTTGAATCTCGCGCCCTGCTTGCTTATCAGACCATAATGCGCATGCTCGTATCTTCAGGAACTTATCCCGTAGGGTATGTTTCAGGGCAGTGTGAATGCAGGAATAATTAATGGGTATTTTTTAGCCTTAAAATATTCTCGTAATTTAACGGGGATTCTCATGATCGAGGCCGTTTGAAACCACCTAAAGAATACTTTGTACACTTCAATATTTGCTATGAAATGTAGCTAGGTATAAGTATGTGCATTGCATAGAATGTTCACTAATGAACTTATGCAGTTTTTATAACATTTTATAATGTTCTTGGTTTTTGTATTCTCTTTATTCTGTGTGATCTCCCTCTCTTTTCCTCTCTCTCTCTCAACTTTCTCGTTCTGCAATACATTTCTACTACATGTGCCATCTCTAAATGCTCCCTCACTTTTCTTTCTCTTATCTATCTCTTTGTATTCATGAAATAAATTTATCGATCTCCATTTCCATAATTATTGATGCCATTCAAGCATTAAGCCAAAAAATTATATTTACTGTACTTAGCTATTTTTTTACTTTGTAATTATATTGTGAATTAGCCTTTTCAGCCCTTCTGCTGGCCAATATGTACATGTGCATATACCAATAAACAAATAGATCAATGAATAAATTAGATTTAAATGCCAAGTGCGAACCGAATCAAAGACATCAGTATATTGATTGGTCAAATCACTCCATAGATACTACAAGGGGAAGATCGGACAGTACATAGACCGCGTAATGAAACGCTCGGGAGAACGCCCTACAGCATGGAATAAGTAACAATCTTTCTTTTACCTTTGCGTATCGCGAGATGGTTGTGTACAAAACTTTGGAGAGAAATGGTGAAGGAATAGACGATTTTTTCATTCAAGTTTTTCCCCCTTAAATTTGAGATGAATATATTTCAGAGGTTTCTTGGTAATAAAACGTGGAATTATTCCCATGTGCCACCCTTGAGCCCTCTCCAAACTCCGCTCTCTCATTTTCCCCATATGTTTTGTACACAGTCGCGTGCCGATATGCAGAGGTTTACTTACTCAACACTGTTGGGCGCCCTTCCCCATAAGCATTTATCAAGCGTTTCAAAAAATTTCGGAAGTGTCAGATCTTCCCCTTGTAGTATCTTTGATCACTCTGAGAGGACGCGCGCAGCTACGTATTAATCAATAAGATCGCGCATTATATAATCAGGTGTGCGTCAGCACTAAACTTTTAAGTCACACTTTTCTTTGTGAAACAGCCCAATCCCCCGCTCTGTTCCTGACAAGAAGAGAATCATTGTGATACCACTGATAAAGTTTCATCAAATTTTGTCTATAATGAAGATAATTTACTTTCTTCTCATCTTCTGCTTTCCTTCCAGTTCTTCTTGTTTTATGATTATTCTATCTTTTTTGTTACTCTTGTTTATCCTTTTCTTCTTTTCCTTCTTCTTTTTCTCCTTCTTCATCCTTTGTTCTTTTTCTCCCATTACTTCTTCTTCTTCTGCTAGTTCGAGAGTTGGCTTCCTTCTTTTCATTACTGTTTAATATTTTTATTATTTGTGGTGATATGATGTAGTGATTCAGCCACTTGACTCTTAACCCTAAGAAGACTGGGGGGCTGATTCAGCCCCCTCCCCCCTCAAAATTTTCTATGATAAATCCGCTGCGCATTATATTATTAATATTTTTTATCACGTTGCTCGCTGGCTTTTTACTTTCAAGTCTCGTGCTACTTTGAGACCAAAATTGTGACCCCCGGGTACGCGGTTCTGAAATTACGCAATATTTCATAAGTGCATGCAGACCCAAAATTGCTCAAAAACATGAATTTGTGTACAAATCCAATGCAAATGGTGTTTTTAGCCAAAATTCATAAATGTATTATTATTTTCCCTGTTACTGATTAAAATCAATTGATTCCATCTTGTTTGTGGTCAAAATAAACTCCTTGACAATTTTCATTGAAAAAACTATAAAAACAAAAAGTCGAAAAACAAAGAAATTCAGATAACAAAGAAAAACCTAAGAAATTTAGAAAACAATCAAATACATAAAAAAAATAAAAGTGATGTTGAAATTGTTTTAAATACATTTATTCAGATCCCCAAAATTAGCATTTTAGGGCATTATTTAGTTAATTAGAGCAAAATTTTGATTTTATGCATAAATTTGTTAAAATATTTAATAAGCAATGAGATTTTTTGCAGAATTTGATCTTAGAGTCTCGGAGATTTTGCTAGGGGTAAATTTTCGTCGTGATCACTTGATTGACGGCTGAGATCATAAGGGGGCTGAATCAGCCCCCCCCCCAGTCTTCTTAGGTGTCAAAATAGTCTATTCAGGGTTAAACCAAAGGTCGAGGGTTAAAATCCCACCGGGCGCTTATGTCCTTTGGCAAGGTACTTATCCACATTTGCCACTCTCCACCCAGGTGTTAAAAGGGTACCCGGTAGGGTGTGAACGTCAATACGATAAGATGTGCATGAGTGCTGTGATAAGATGGGCATGAGTGCACTGATAAGATAATAGCAACAATTATCATTACTTTTTTTAGACTGAAAACTGCTCTTACCCAAAATTATGAAAAGCACCTTCACAATCAGATAAATCCTCATGCCCGAAGCCAAGTTCATCAATGGGAAAATAAGATATATTCCACGACCTATAGTAAGTGAGAAAATTATCGATGGAAAGGCATCCTTTAGATTTAGATTTCATGTGTTTCAAACATAATAGCAATATAAAAGTCTTATTCAAAAGAAAAACAATGCAGGGCTTGATGTGTGTTGTGTTTGATATTGGTGCTATGGACAAAATCACGAAAGAAATTAAAGTTATTTTAAAGGGGCGGCAGCCTTTATCGCCCCATCTAAAGTCCTCAACTTCTCCTATCTGGCCAGGTTTATTACCCATAATGCCACATTCTCAGCAGAGTAGTCTTGTAATATAGGTCCAATTGGAATAAAACACACTAATTTACTACTTAATACATTCATATCGCAATAACTATGATACGAAATAGTAGAACAGATACATGTACCTATCCTCTCAAACATTTATTTTTTATATACCTGTAGCTAGAATTAAAGGATAATTCATCCTCTGTAGTATCATCTCCAGCAACAATTCTAATAGGTCGCAAGTGAGGGAAGCAAGCTAGGAAAAGTTTCCGAATTTTTTTTATAGAAAAAGCTTATGGATATTGACAATATAAAGCTGCAGTTGGCAATAATATCTATTTCACCCTCAATTTCCTTTTGCTTACTTTTCTTTCCTTGGTCATGCAAATATTTTAAGGGGGCTTACACTTTGTCGACTTATTCTAATACACTTTTTCAAATTAAAATGAAGTTCATAAACAGTTCAAAGATCACAGAAATATCACAGAGCACTGGCAGATTTCTTCTTTTTTTTTTGCTCGTCAAATTTTTTTCCTTGGGGGAAATGTGCCCCCCCCCCTTTGGAAAATCCTAGATCCACCCCTGTCACAGAATTAAGTATATTTCATACAAAAACACTAGAAATAAGACAAAATGGTAAACTGGGCTAAATTGCTGAATTGCAATCAGACTGACTGGAAAGTGGACATCGGGTGTACACCAACTTTCCCCACCCTTGGTTCAGTGTCGGATCCAGGTAAGCTCATGCCCCCCCCCACCTCCCTCAATTAGAGAGCCATTAAAAATATTTGTTAGTGGAAAGCATCATGCATTCACAAGTGAGGACCTTTTTCTAAGCTTCTCAAAATCTTCCTCATATAAATCACAAGTTAGTGGGAATGAAGACACTTTTAGGGCTCGTAATTTTTTTCTGTACAAAACTGCCCCCCCCCCCCCCCGCTGCCAAATAATTTCATATGTGCCATGGGGTACAACAAAATCATTAGAAGAGGTACTAGTAAGACATAAAAGAACAGATGCACAATGCTCATAAATGCCAAGTTTCCTAACCCTACATAATGGTTGTCAGGTATATTTATCCAGGCTGCTACATGTACATGTGCATTACCTTTGTGACGCACAATCTTGTCAGGAGAGTATACATTCTATAACTGCAGTTTCTTACTATCTGTGTATTAAATGTGTATGTACCTATTCTACCTCTAAGCAAAAGGTCAAGAATATAATGGTATAATTTGGCATGTAAATAAAAAAAAAACAATTGTGACTTTTTCCTCAATAGTTGACAGCTCTGGCCCCCCCCCCCCACTTTTGGAAAATCCTGGATCCGCCCTTGGTCACTTTAAATTACCTACCTATATAGAGATTCATCGGGGTACCACCACACCGTTAGGTGTGATGTCAGAGCAAGGTTCACTTCCGGGTCACTTTTAAACCAGGATGAGAACAAATCTTCTTCCGGGTCGTCGGATACTCGCAACCAAGCACCCCTGAAGATATCCCGGACGTACTTGGGCGAGTTGTAGATGGGTAGAGGAGAGGCTCTAGCAAAGTCTTCATGAGATAGGCTTTTTGTCGGATCACAGATGATGATTGACGAGTAAGAAAAAATTCAATAACAAAACGTTTTTAAAACGGAACATGCAAAGGAAAACACTGAAAATGTAACTGAATTGCCATTAAGACTGTCACATTAGCCCCACTGAACATGCGTCGCACATGGCATAATCTACAAAATTGCATTGGATTTGTACATGAATTCATGCTTTTTAGCAAATTTGGGTCTGCATGCACTAATATATGATGTTGCATAACTTTGGAACTGTGTATATGGGGTCGCAAAATTGGTCCCAAAAGTTGCGCGAGACTTTGATAGTATGAAGTCAGCGAGTGACACAGTCAAACAAAATCTGCAAGGCAGATTTATCATGAAATATGTCAAGGGGGGCTGAATCAGCCCCCCTCCCCAGTATTAGTAGCTTCAATTTGCAACATTGTGGGTTTGAATGTGTGAAACTGGGATTTTTCTTTTCATGTTTTGGGATCGCCGCTTCCCCGCCCCCCCCTCCCTTATGCTATGTACAACCATGATAATGAATCATTTATATACATGTATATAGCCTACATATATACATGTATATATAAATACATATGTGTGTGTGTATACATATGACTTGATTTACCTGAAATCGTAGGTTGAAATGGTGAAATTGAGCTGTTGGCCATTCATATCCGGGGGTACTGAGTATTTTGGGGGAAAATAACGAGACAGTATTATAACAGATTAATAATAAATTGAACATTGGCAGAAGAAATGAGTGTCAAAAAAAGAAATAAAGAGATTTCGTGCAAATAGAAATACAAATAGTTTTACTGAATTAAAAATCCATATAATTACTGTAATGGCTTGGTATTGTCTGAACTCTGAAATATAATTTTCCAACATTAACCCAAAGTGAAAAAACATAAAATCACTAATGTGAAATAATAAATAATATGTTAAAAGTATAAAAATTGGGATGTTATCTCCTTTGATATAGCAATAATTGAAATAGTTATAATAAAAAAATAATAAAAGTAATGAAGATGATCTAAGCAATGATAATGTACGATGTAAAAAAAATCATAATTATTATTGCTAGGAACAGGCACAATATTAGAATATGCTTATTCATAGCAATATTGAACGATACCAATTTTGCACATACCACAATCCATGCAATCCTACAGAATGAAGTACTAATCAATATTACAAATATATAAAATGTATACTAAAGTAAAAAAATAAAATAAAACTGATCCCATTTGTATTTACCTGTTACTAGAGGGATACATGGTGCTTCTGTGTCATTGCTTTGTGTGCCATTACCATGTGCAGAACACTCTAAGATATACAAGCAGTGCAGTGAGCTTAGTCCCCCCCTAAAGGGCAAAATCAACTTCAAGGGGGAAAATAAGTCTGAAACAAAACTTAAAGGACAAGTCCACCCAAACAAAAAGTTGATTTGAATAAAAAGAAATTCAACAAGCATAACACTGAAAATTTCAGCAAAATCGGTTGTAAAATAAGAGATTCATGACATTTACAGTTTTGCTTAATTTCACAGAACAGTTGTATGCACATCCTGGTCAGCATGCAAAGGAGGAGACTGATGACATCATTCACTCACTATTTATTTTTGTATTTTACATGACAAAAACCTCCATTTGAGAACACTATACCCCAGTTTTTCCATGGACCTACTCCATGGTTTTTCTCAATCAATTCTCTTCTCCAAGTATCAAAACATATGTTTCTTGAACTCGGTCCGAAGATAACACAACACAAGCGCGGTCCCGGCAAAGCATGCCGTCATTTTTTATTCACTTACTTCCCTTATTTCGAGGTCGATTTTCTTCGTTCGAAATTGAAAATGGACTAACATTAAATTTCTGAATACAACATGCCTTTGAAAACGTGATTAAATATCGAATACAATAATTTCATTCCGAAGGTCCTACTACAGGCAGAGAAGTCTTATGTAATAGTACAGCTGTTGTTTATCATTTCGTCCCTGGCTCAATGCTCACAATCTGGCCTGTGGAGGTGAAATTGAGACAGCGGGGATTACCTGGCCAAGCAGGGTTGATCAGGCGGTTGTTTCATAAAGCTGTTCGTAAGTTATGAGCGACTGGTGATCCTGTCTTGCAGTAAATAATACACACCATTGGCGATGATCACCAGTCGTTTTTAAAGTCGCTCTTAACTTATGAACAGCTTTATGAAATGGCCCCCAGGGCTTGGAAATGATCAAACACGATTTGGGTCTAATACCGCAGTTTGCAGTCTGAACTGCGGTCTTTCTCCAAACGGGGGTTTGACGTAATGATTATATGAAATATTCTAATTTTCTCCTCATTGTCAAGCGACACAATTCCTCCCTGAACATGTGGAATTAGCATTGTTTAATATTATATCCATGTACATATATCTCAGTCAAGTTGGTCCTTAATTGTTAAATCTGTAAAAAAAAATAAAATGTCTATTTCAAACAATAAAAAAACAAAAACAGTGAGTGAAGGGCATCGACTGTCTCACTTGCATGTCACTGAATTGTGCATATCACCGTTTTGTGAATAATAAGCGAAACTTTAAAATGTCACTTCTTTTTTCTTATTTCAAATCCAATCTTGATGAAATTTTCAGCGCTATATACTAGTTTGATTTTTTTCTATTTATTCAAATAAAAAGAATTATGGGGTGGACTTAACCTTTAAAAAAAATTACAGCTGTGTGAATTTTTAAATGAATAGCCAAAATGTTAATATAAGAGGTGAAAATGTATTGTAAAGAGCAGTGTTGTGAATCATGTGTGCTTCAAATATAAAGTTATATTAAAACAAAGGAACATCAAGTATTAATTTAAAAAAATAAGAGAAAACGCATATTACAATAATAAGCATTTATTTAGCGCCATCTATCTAGAAATATTCTATTCCATGGCGCGATATTATTATTGCCTCAGCTTCAGCTTGAGCTGCCTTTCAGTGCTCATGCATTCAAGGAATTAATCCTGCCTCACCTGGGTTGGGAGCAGCGCAATGTGCATAAGTTTCTTGCTGAAAGAAATTACGAAATGGCTGGGATTCAAACCCATGACTCTCTCTTTCAAAGTAAGTTGATTTTTCAAATCTAAAGTCACAGAACTCGCATTTTGGTCAATTATGTGATTAATACTGTTAAAATGGTACCCTTGCAAGATTTGAATCACAAGTTCAATCATCTTCAACACAAACGTGGTAATACTAAAGTATCATACATGTATGTACCAAATGTGAACATAATTGATGCAGAAATAAAGAAATGAGAACAATTTAACAAAAACTTTACCTTTTGACTCCTAGATGACCTTTGATCTATAATCCTAAACAACACCCAAGGATTATTTTAACCAAGTATGATGAAAATTGATGCACAAAGATGTGAGAGCAAGTTGAACAAAAACTTCAAAAAAGGATGAACATGACCTCAAATCATTTGACCTTTTGACCCCATCATTCTCATGGGCTTATACATGCATGTGGTATTACCCAAGAATCGTATGTACCAGGTTTGAACATGACTGATGCAGAAATAAAGAAATGAGAGTAAGTTGAACAAAAACTGTGGACATTTTGTAACTGACAGACTAGCAGACAGCATATTAAGGCAAATTCACACGACATCGGGGGTAACCTGGGGTAGCTGATGGGGTGAGCGATTTTCTAAACATCGGACATCACCAGCCAAATATTAGCACATCCCAGCAATAATTGCCATCATGTATGTAAACTAGCGATTAAGATTATTCAAAAACTTCTCTCCCCGTTCCCCTGTACCCCTGGCAAAAATCCAATCTAATCATCTGAGTGGGTGTGACCGTTCACATACAGTTCAAGGGACTGTTCACCTACAATATATGTAAACTAGCGATTAAGATTATTGAAAAACATCTATCCCCCTCCCCCTGTACCCCTGGCAAAAATCCAATCTAATCATCTGAGTGGGCGTGACCGTTCACCTACAATTCAAGGGACGTTGCCCGGTAGGCACATAATTCACAGGCCACCATCTCCCAGCCAAAATGTATGCAAACTAGTGATTAAGATTATTGAAAAACATATCTCCCCCTCCCCCTGTACCCCTGGCAAAAATCCAATCTAATCATCTGAGTGGGCGTGACCGTTCACCTACAGTTCAAGGGACGTTGCCCGGTAGGCACATAATTCACAGGTCACCATCTCCCAGCAAAAATGTATGCAAACTAGTGATTAAGATTATTGAAAAACATATCGCCCCCTCCCCCTGTACCCCTGGCAAAAATCCAATCTAATCATCTGAGTGGGCGTGACCGTTCACCTACAGTTCAAGGGATGTTGCCAGGTAGGCACATAATTCACAGGCCACCATCTCCCAGCCAAAATGTATGTAAACTAGCGATTAAGACTATTGAAAAACATCCCTCCCCCTCCCCCTCCCCCTGTACCCCTGGCAAAAATCCAATCTACTCATCTGAGTGGGCGTGACCGTTCACCTACAGTTTAAGGGACGTTGCCCAGTAGGCACATAATTCACAGGCCACCATCTCCCAGCAAAAATTTATGTAAACTAGCGATTAAGATTATTGAAAAACATCTGTCCCCCTCCCCCTGTACCCCTGGCAAAAATCCAATCTAATCATCTGAGTGGGCGTGACCGTTCACCTACAGTTCAAGGGATGTTGCCCGGTAGGCACATAATTCACAGGCCACCATCTCCCAGCCAAAATGTATGTAAACTAGCGATTAAGACTATTGAAAAACATCCTCCCCCTCCCTCTGTACCCCTGGCAAAATCCAATCTACTCATCTGAGTGGGCGTGACCGTTCACCTACAGTTTAAGGGACGTTGCCCAGTAGGCACATAATTCACAGGCCACCATCTCCCAGCAAAAATTTATGTAAACTAGCGATTAAGATTATTGAAAAACATCTGTCCCCCTCCCCCTGTACCCCTGGCAAAAATCCAATCTAATCATCTGAGTGGGCGTGACCGTTCACCTACAGTTCAAGGGATGTTGCCCGGTAGGCACATAATTCACAGGCCACCATCTCCCAGCCAAAATGTATGTAAACTAGCGATTAAGACTATTGAAAAACATCCCTCCCCCTCCCCCTGTACCCCTGGCAAAAATCCAATCTACTCATCTGAGTGGGCGTGACCGTTCACCTACAGTTTGAGGGACGTTGTCCAGTAGGCACATAATTCACAGGCCACCATCTCCCAGCAAAAATTTATGTAAACTAGCGATTAAGATTATTGAAAAACATCTGTCCCCCTCCCCCTGTACCCCTGGCAAAAATCCAATCTAATCATCTGAGTGGGCGTGACCGTTCACCTACAGTTCAAGGGATGTTGCCCGGTAGGCACATAATTCACAGGCCACCATCTCCCAGCCAAAATGTATGTAAACTAGCGATTAAGACTATTGAAAAACATCCCTCCCCCTCCCCCTGTACCCCTGGCAAAAATCCAATCTACTCATCTGAGTGGGCGTGACCGTTCACCTACAGTTCAAGGGATGTTGCCCGGTAGGCACATAATTCACAGGCCACCATCTCCCAGCCAAAATGTATGTAAACTAGCGATTAAGACTATTGAAAAACATCCCTCCCCCTCCCCCTGTACCCCTGGCAAAAATCCAATCTACTCATCTGAGTGGGCGTGACCGTTCACCTACAGTTTAAGGGATGTTGCCCAGTAGGCACATAATTCACAGGCCACCATCTCCCAGCAAAAATTTATGTAAACTAGCGATTAAGATTATTGAAAAACATCTGTCCCCCTCCCCCTGTACCCCTGGCAAAAATCCAATCTAATCATCTGAGTGGGCGTGACCGTTCACCTACAGTTCAAGGGATGTTGCCCGGTAGGCACATAATTCACAGGCCACCATCTCCCAGCCAAAATGTATGTAAACTAGCGATTAAGACTATTGAAAAACATCCCTCCCCTCCCCCTGTACCCCTGGCAAAAATCCAATCTACTCATCTGAGTGGGCGTGACCGTTCACCTACAGTTTAAGGGACGTTGCCCAGTAGGCACATAATTCACAGGCCACCATCTCCCAGCAAAAATTTATGTAAACTAGCGATTAAGATTATTGAAAAACATCTGTCCCCCTCCCCCTGTACCCCTGGCAAAAATCCAATCTACTCATCTGAGTGGGCGTGACCGTTCACCTACAGTTTAAGGGATGTTGCCCAGTAGGCACATAATTCACAGGCCACCATCTCCCAGCAAAAATTTATGTAAACTAGCGATTAAGATTATTGAAAAACATCTGTCCCCCTCCCCCTGTACCCCTGGCAAAAATCCAATCTAATCATCTGAGTGGGCGTGACCGTTCACCTACAGTTCAAGGGATGTTGCCCGGTAGGCACATAATTCACAGGCCACCATCTCCCAGCCAAAATGTATGTAAACTAGCGATTAAGACTATTGAAAAACATCCCTCCCCCTCCCCCTGTACCCCTGGCAAAAATCCAATATACTCATCTGAGTGGGCGTGACCGTTCACCTACAGTTTAAGGGACGTTGCCCAGTAGGCACATAATTCACAGGCCACCATCTCCCAGCCAAAATGTATGTAAACTAGTGATTAAGATTATTGAAAAACATATCTCCCCCTCCCCCTGCTGTACCCCTGCCAAAAATCCAATCTAATCATCTGAGTGGGCGTGACCGTTCACCTACAGTTCAAGGGACGTTGCCCGGTAGGCACATAATTCACAGGTCACCATCTCCCAGCAAAAATGTATGCAAACTAGTGATTAAGATTATTGAAAAACATATCTCCCCCTCCCCCTGTACCCCTGGCAAAAATCCAATCTAATCATCTGAGTGGGCGTGACCGTTCACCTACAGTTCAAGGGATGTTGCCCGGTAGGCACATAATTCACAGGCCACCATCTCCCAGCCAAAATGTATGTAAACTAGCGATTAAGACTATTGAAAAACATCCTCCCCCTCCCTCTGTACCCCTGGCAAAATCCAATCTACTCATCTGAGTGGGCGTGACCGTTCACCTACAGTTTAAGGGACGTTGCCCAGTAGGCACATAATTCACAGGCCACCATCTCCCAGCAAAAATTTATGTAAACTAGCGATTAAGATTATTGAAAAACATCCCTCCCCCTCCCCCTGTACCCCTGGCAAAAATCCAATCTACTCATCTGAGTGGGCGTGACCGTTCACCTACAGTTTGAGGGACGTTGTCCAGTAGGCACATAATTCACAGGCCACCATCTCCCAGCAAAAATTTATGTAAACTAGCGATTAAGATTATTGAAAAACATCTCTCCCCCTCCCCCTGTACCCCTGGCAAAAATCCAATCTAATCATCTGAGTGGGCGTGACCGTTCACCTACAGTTCAAGGGACGTTGCCCGGTAGGCACATAATTCACAGGCCACCATCTCCCAGCCAAAATGTATGTAAACTAGCGATTAAGACTATTGAAAAACATCCCTCCCCCTCCCCCTCCCCCTGTACCCCTGGCAAAAATCCAATCTAATCATCTGAGTGACCATTCCGAAGGTGTGACCGTTCACCTACAGTTCAAAGGACGTTGCCCAGTAGGCACATAATTCACAGGCCACCATCTCCCAGCCAAAATGTATGTAAACTAGCGATTAAGATTATTGAAAAACATCTCTCCCCCTCTCCCTGTACCCCTGGCAAAAATCTGATCTAATCATCTGACTGGGTGTGACCGTTCACCTACAGATCAAGGGACGTTGCCCAGTAGGCACATAATTCACAGGCCACCATCTCCCAGCCAAAATGCATGTAAGCTAGCGATTATATCTATTGAAAAACATCCCTCCCCCTCCCTGAATAGATGCATCAAACATTATCTTTTTTTCATTATTTCTCTTGCAATATGTGCAAAACTTTTTGTTTTGGGAAAAAATACTATTTATATCATGAGAAAGCTCAAACTCTGTAATATTTCACAATGACACTCTTGATATGTGGCAACTTTCAGATGGGTCAGCAGCGAGCTTTTTCCATCAAAGATTTAAGACAAAATTTCCGAGTAGCATAAAATCAAGTGTTCTGATTGGCTGAATAATGTCAAAACAACAGGTGCAGGTAATTTGAAAAGATTGTCACTTGGTGAGTGTGACCTTGGAGTGGCCCAGTGTGAAAACCGTTGGAATTTGACTGGGCGTGTGGTCTCAATGGCCAATCAGAACGCAGTATTCTTATTCTTCAAGCTGATAAATGTACTTGGCAAATGAAAAGCTGGATGCTGACTAATCTAAAATACCTCTCCTTATAAAGCCTATATAATATTAAAGCTTAGATCTTCAGCTTTATCATAACCTAAATCATGTGGGCTAAAACAGAAATCAAGTGTAAATACGACTTTTGTCAGATGAAAATAATTATTTTGTATAATGCTTTTGACCAAAGTCTCACCAATATCACAAAATCTCTTCAAAAATCCAGACACATGTCCTGAAAGAATGATTATTGTTCTTTAAAAAGATACCAAAACATGAAGTATTTAGAGCAATGGGTAAATAAAATGAGGTGTTCTCGTCTGCACCAAGCTCAATAAAGATGCAAAAACCTTGTGGTATGAATATCACTTTTGATAAAAGCTAGTTTTTAAAAACCTGCAGACTGACTGTATGGATGTTATTCACAGGTGACTAACACACTGTCACCAACATCTTTAATCCATTTGCTCAGGCAGCAATTGCTCAGATAAAATCAAAGTTAAGATGCTTGATCGTCCCGCCAATTCTTGATGCAATACATGCTTTGGCAAAAACATACATGTACACATGTATCATCCTCTGTTGAAATTATTACATGATATCCTATTAGTTTTTCATTACATCATCATTTCAGCTACTAAAATAAATCAATTTTGGGGGGTAAAACTAACCATAATACACCTTGAGAATGACGAACATTATTTTGTTTTCAGACTAACGAAGCTTAGGAATAATGAACCTTACTTTGGACTCACAGACCGTCAGAATAACGAGCCCTATTTTGTTCTGGAATTAACGAACCGTTTGGATTACAAACCTTTGGAATAACGAACCTTCGGAATATTCAAACCTTTGAAATAACGAACGTAACCCCCATCAGTACACCTCGTTTGTGCATGATATGACCAATGAGGTGAAGCATTATGTACCTCACCAGACTGAGAAATTGAGCACATTTTTAATTCACACTTATCTTAATGAAAAACCATCTAGGGGTTGTTTCACAAAAAGTTTGAGGTGTGACCACAAGTAATAATTAAGCCTTACTTAACTGGATTGGCGGCGGAAGTACAAAAATTTATGGGGGGTCCACCTAAAATTTTTGGATGGAGACAGAAAAAAATTTGACTAGCAAAAAAAAAAGGTTATCAAGTAAAATTTAAGGGGGGGACCACAACAAATTCAGAGGGGTCCACCTGAATTTTTTTTGGGGAAAAATAACAAGCAAACCACCTCAAATTTAGGGGGGAACCTGTCCAACTGTCAACCCCCCCCCTGCTTCCACCGCCTATGCTCAACCGGGGGTCTAACCCAACCCCCCTTCTGTGAATTTTGTCACTACAAATATGCCGCAGCGCGAAATCTTTTGACCGTACTACTTGGTGACTTTAAGGACAAGTCAAGTCTTGCAAATCTTTCAAAACCAAATACGCCAGATACACTGTTCTAAAATTACGTTATATTTAGTAAATGCATGTCAGACCGAAAATTGCTCAAAAACTCGACTCCGTGTACAAAGTCAATGCATATCGTGTTTTTCAACAAAAAATCATAAATGTATGATTATTTTGTGGGTGGAGGGTTAATAGAATTTATTCTATGGCTGTTATAAATGATTGCAAAAGTGTCTCTGACGAAGTTCATAAAAAATTTAATAAAAGTGAAAAGTTAAAAAAACAAAGAAACACATAAGAATTATATTTCGTGCAAATATTTTTTATATTTGTTAGAAATGTAAAAATTGATATTTTCACCAAAAATTAGCATTCCACTAGCTATATAAAGTGAGTTAAAGACAAAACCATACACAAAATTGGGGCAAATTTCATAAGATTATTTACATAATTAATTAATCCAAGATAAACAATTATTTTTTTGAAAATTTTTATATCAACTCTTCTGGTTTACATCCAGCTCTACGCACTTGCAAATTTCCAGTGCAATCAGCAGCCGAGATCTGATGTGGGAGAGGTGGTCAACGTGGAAACACAATGTGATTGACCGATACCCAGAAGTGGGGGTTCACTTTTATAGCATGATTCTGGGCCGGTTGCAGATAGAGTTACATTGAAGCACAAGTCTAAGTATCACGTGCAAGTCCGAAATATGCGCTTTTGTCTCACAACTGGGAGGTCAAGAGCTCAAACCCTGACCGCATCAGAACAAAAAAAATTTAAAAGATGGGAGTTGCTGCTAACCTGTTTGGCATTCAACAATTAAAGGGATAGAGCCTTGTTGATCTGGCGCTGCTCAGCGGCTGCCGGGCCCACGATCAATTGGGCAAAGCAAAATTTTTGGAGTATTTCATATTATTATATCTAATTCGAACAATAAAATATAGACATTCATTTTCAAGGATGTGATATTTATATTTATTATATTTATATCACATACACATATATTTCCCCATCAACCAATCCTTTAGGTGATTTCAAGTTCAGTGATGACCTTTTAGTGTTTATGTTAGGTCAATTTTTACCAGGGCAAAGGAAAAAGGATAAAATGTAAAAAACTTGATCCCGAAAAATCACTCACTAGGTGTTGAGCTGTCAACATCGTGATCGTTTTTGTAAACTCAGAATAGGTTTTGGAGCTATTAAAGGGGAAGGGGAAGTTCACCCTGAAGAAGACTTTGTTGCAAAAATAGAAGAAAAATAGCAAAAAATATTGGTGAAGGTTTGAGGAAAATCCGTTAAAGAGTAAGAAAGTTATTTAAGTTCAAAATTTTGGATTTTGAGACGTCATAAACGAACAGCTGCCCCATGTGTTATGTAATATAAAATGCATGGTTCCTGATGACTTAATTTTGTTTTCTTTTCATGATCGGGTGTGAAATTATTTTTCTATTGATATACAAAAAGGTACAGTGAAAACCATTTTCAATTTTCTGAGAAAATATCATTTCATTGATTTTTACCACTCGCTATGTAGGAATGCTGCTTGCATATGACGTCATAAATCAAATAATTGAAATTCTAATAACTTTTTAATCTTTTGATGAATTTTTCTCAAACTTTCGGCAATATTTTTTATTATTTTTTCTGCTATTTTTACAATAAAGTTTTTGTCAGGGTTAACTTCCCCTTTAAAGGAAAGCAATCAAAAGTGTGCTTCCAACATTGCCACCAGATTTGAAATCACCCTCTTTTTTTCTTACGGTTTCCAACAGCTGGGACAAGAAGGCCTCTTGAACTGGAGTTGCCTTCCCAGACAGAGCCAACACTGCAGATGTACTCGATACCGGTGACCACCCCGTCCGTTTCTGTAAACGTGTGCGAGTTGGTTCCGATGGCATCAACGTTTGCTGTGAGCGTTGGTGCGTTGTCTTCATTAGTACACTGTATTTCTGCCTCTCTGTGTTATGAATGCATTTTGGGAAAAAGAGAGCGGCGGTAATAGGTGGTGAGGTTTGACCTTATCGATCCACCCCATAAAATATTTTTTTTAATAAAAACAGAAAAATCAAACTAGCATAACGCTGAAAACTTCATCAAAATCTGATGATAAGAATATCATGTCATTTTAAAGTTTTGCTTATTTTACACAAAACTGTGATATGCAAAACTCAGGTGCAAATGAGACAGAAGATGATGTCCCTCACTCACTATTTTTTTTGTTTTATTATTTGAATTTTTTATTTCATTTGTTTACAGATTTGACAATAAGGACCAACGTGACTGAGCCCTACAGTATTAAAAAATGCTTATTCCATATGTTCAGGAAGGAATTAATCATTTCACTTGACAATGAAATAAAAATGAAAATATTTCATATAAAATACAAAAGTAAGAGTGGATGACATCATCAGTCTCCTTATGCCAAATTTTCAAACTTTATAACTTTTCTATTTAAATCCAATTTTGATGAAATTATGAGTGTTGTGCTCATTGGATTTTTCCCTTTTTATTCAAATCAATTTTTTGTTGGGGTGGACTTGTCCTTTAAATAAAATGTGTGTAATCCAAGGTGTACAGATATAGTGTTGTGACGCAACATGATGTTTAATGAGACAATGTCATCCCAAAAACTTTTTATTGTTCTGCTTTATTAATTTAGGGTTTAATTAAGTTGTTAAAGGGTCTGACACCTCAATTAACACAAGCCGAGTTCGAAGCTGAACCGTAAAATGAATTTCAAGTTATCATGAGGTTCTTGACCTTTGACCTCATGATCCCCTTATGACTTTTTGATTACTGCAAGAAGTGGCTCCTTTCGGGTATATATTATGTATGACCCCTCTGACCTTTGACCTTGATACGCACAAAAGAAATCAGGTCGTTGTCACATACTCTAGTATGCAAAAACTAGGACTAAGTTTAAAGTTAATCTGTCATATTATTTAAGTTATGGTGACAGACTGATGGACAGCCCCAAAACAAAATGCCTCTGGCAACCATAAAATTGTAGATATCATGAAATTGCACTCCCTATCAACATTACAGCAGCTCCCTTCATCGGTAGATGAGACCATACTCTCAAGCTCACCATACCTGATGTTGTGGATGACTAACTCCTTCCATTATTTTACTATGTACTTTTGCTTAGCCATATCATCCAACTTGAGACTAATGTCTTAGAATGTTAAAGAATATTATTGGGGAAGATTTCTCTGGCAAGCAAAATGCTAAGACAAATTGCTCAAACTTAAGCTAAAAGCTTATCTCATTTATGGAATACTGGCCCTGGTAATTAACCCAGGTTATACCCTCGTCTAGAATATCAAACCACACTTATACGGATTGCAAGGCTTCACAATATTTCCTCCATGTCTAGGTGGCTACATTCCCAGCTATCAATTCAATTATTGTAAACCGAATGGCCATGTATTTACTTTCACCCTCCACTTAACACCGTCCAGCCCAGTTTAGCTTCCGGAATGAACTGCAAAAGGGATTCCTCAACGTTAAAAGAGCCACCTACAGTAGATGGAGGCATAGACATTCATTCATATGCATTTATTTTGTTCATGGGCATCATAATATTTCCTGCAAGTCCAGGTGGCTACATTCCCAGCTATCAAAAGTCTGCAGCCATCTGCTGGACTTCAATTATTGTAAACCGAATGGCCATGTATTTACTTTCACCCTCCATTTCTTATTGCAAATACACTCCATCCCCATTAAGCTTCTGGAATGAACTGCAAAAGGGATTCTTCAACGTTCAAAGACCACCTACAGTGGATGGAGGCATAGACATTCATTCATATGCATTTATTTTGTTCATGGGCTTCATAATATTTCCTGCAAGTCCAGGTGGCTACATTCCCAGCTATCAAAAGTCTGCAGCCATCTGCTGGACTTTGGTTATTGTAAACCAAATGGCCATGTATTTACTTTCACCCTCAATTTTTTTATTGCAATTACCCTCCATCCCCATTAAGCTTCCGGAATGAACTGCAAAAGGGATTCCTCAACGTTCAAAGACCACCTGCAGAGGGTGAAGGCAAAGACATGAACTTACAATGGAGGGGATGATGCTCCTGGGTACGCTTCAGATGGCATTTCCCAGATCACCGTCACGTTGGTTGGCTCGGGCTTAAAAGCGGAAACAGTCCTGGCAGCTGCATTTGGGTGAAAGCAAGTACAAAAGGATTTGAAATACATTGCTTAAATGCTCAATCCGATCTTGTTTGTCACGGCAGAATCGTTAAGGTAAGAATTTAATTTCTCTATTGCTTGAGCACTTGGGGGCCTGTTTCATAAATATTTCCTATCATTATTTTAATTACTATGGAAACCTTCATTGTGATTGGCTGCTGGCCTGTTCTTCTGGTAGTTGCCAGTGGCGTGATGAGACAAATATATTAAGGAGGCTAAAGGACAAGTCCACCCCAACAAAAACTTGATTTGAATAAAAAGAGAAAAATCCAACAAGCATAACACTGAAAATTTCATCAAAATCGAATGTAAAATAAGAAAGTAATGGCATTTTAAAGTTTCGCGTCATTTCACAAAACAGTTATATACACATCTCGGTCGGTCACTATTTCTTTTGTATTTTATTATATGACATATTTTTATTTTCTTGTCATTGTCATGTGAAATGAAGTTTCATTCCTCCCTGAACACGTGGAATTCAATTATTTTTAAATATTTTGTGCTTCAGGCAAGGAGGTCCTAATCGTCAAATTTGTAAAACTTGAAATATTGTATGATTCAAACAATATGAGACAAAAGAAATAATGAGTGAGTGACATCATCGACTCTCTCATTTGGATATAACTGGCTCGTTCATATAACTATTTTGTTGAAAATAAGCGAAACTTTGAAATGTCATAACTTTCTTATTTTACATCCGATTTTGATGAAATTTTCAGCGTTGTGCTTGTCTTATTTTTCTCCTTTGATTCAAGACAACATTTTTCTGAGGTAGACTTGACCTTTATTACATGGCAAAGGCAACAGTTACCAAAAACTGCAAGGGTGATGGCCATGCAGCTAGCATTTTTGAAGGTTTGAACGTCAGATAGCATAATTCCTGTCACATTTGTTCTACAGCCATTGCAAAGCGAGTTGAAATAAAGAGCAGTTTTATTAATTTTTATTCAAACCATCTACTGCTGTTTTTTGTCTCGCCGTACAGCCGCCGTAGAGCGAATTGACCAAGGTACCATATTTCAAGGTTAATTCCTAAGATGCATTCTGCTATTACTACTTCAGAAGAGTCAAATTTGACTCTGATATGCCAGCATCTGTGATTGTGACATTCAACACTTTGACTCTGAAAAAAGTTGTTTTTCAGCTAATTTTGTACCTTTCCAAGTCTGATTCATTTGAAAACTTAGTCACTGTGACTCGGAATATAAATGACTCCCAGCTGGCACCATTTGAAGTCAATTTGACTATGCAATAATAAGAGATATCGAGTGTTATATATAGCTTACTGCAAAGAAATGAGTCATTGTTGAAAAGACCATAATAGTTTGCATGCGTTGTTTTATTCCCGTCAAAGACCAGTCCTTTTGCTGCATCAGGTTCTTGGCAGTGAGACCCATGGAGGAAATCAGCGATAGCGACGAGATTGTAGTATGTGTCACACGTACATTGTAAAAAATTATTGAATACGCGCCTGTAAAGAGAAAAGTTAAAAGAGAGAAGGTAAAAATATGTGACCTGCAACCCAAAGGTAAACTGAGCTAGAAAGAGCACATCCCGAGATTTAAAATATATCTATATATATATATATATAAATATATGTATATATACAGTGCGTATCAAAAAAAAGTTTACACTTTGAAGAAATCCTGTAAAATTATACATTTGTAATATCCTGAAGATTTTTCCACATTTTATCATTGGTACAGATCCATTTAAGCAAATGATGATATAACTATTGAAAAATATTTCCGCTTGAGTGAGCACCACTTATTTTTGAAAAGTTAGTGAAAAATGATTTGCGCAGAACTTTGAAATAGCTATGCGAATAAAAGTAAACCTTTATTATGAAGAACACGTATAATTTAGCAAGCAAAATTGGTTTGAAGATATCTTTGACCTCTTTTAACTTGTTTCCTTGCCCAATACACTTCGAAAAGTGCATTGCGCCCCGCCCAACTCCCCCACACACCAAGGCCATCAAGACGATATTTTATTTACACTGAGCTGTGATTTACATAAAATGAATAAGGCTTGATTTTTATTTTGTTAATCATTGTCAAGCTTGGGAAAAGTGTGGAGAAACAAGTATTATATGAAAAATTAAATGTCAACCCACTTTAAATAGTAAAAACTTAGTGAAAAAGTGCTGGAGATGTCTGATGTAAACTTTTGTTCAGATTTAGTTATGTCCTCAGATCCAGCTGGCAGAAAAGGGGTAAAAGTTGTGCTTACTAAGTGTTGAAATTTCAATTTGGGTGGCTAAAAATTTGTTTAAAAATGCTTGAATGTATCTGTTTTTATCTTAATTGACTTAAAGTACAAGGGAAATGTAGGAAAAATGTATCGAAGGGTAAGTTTGATTTCGCCCTTTCCCCTTGACTCTGCGTGAAAACTAGCATTTCTGCGCAAACAGATTTCTGGGAGCTTTACAAAAATGGACAGTGCTCACTCAAGTGTAACATTCTGTCAAAACTTTTACTTTCATTGGATAGATGAGACCCTAACCCAAAATTATATGTGAAAAAATTACCCACATGTTATATATTTTTTAATTCCCAGAGCTTTTTCAAAGTGTAAACTTTTTTTTGATACGCACTGTATATATATAAACTGGACAGCAAAGAAAGTACCAACCCCTGTCAAAGGCCACACACAAAAATTCACGACATAAATATATACAATTTTTGTACACAGGTGTGCCACAATACCCCTTACTAATCACATGCACATAAGCATCTCACACCAGACCAGATCCACAACCTCCTCCTCACCTGTCTCAACTCCAACTCCTTCAAATGGCGCAACAACTACTACAAACAACTACAAGTAGCAGCCATGGGTTCACCTCTCTCACCAATCATCGCTAACATCTTCATGGAACATTTTGAGCACCAAGCACTCAAGACTGCGGACAAACCTCCTTCACTCTCGACGTCGACGACACCTTTGTCATCTGGCCGCACAGCACACCCGACCTTCACCAGTTTCTCAACCACCTCAATCACCAGCACCCCAGCATCAAGTTCACCATGGAGACCCAACGCGACAACTCAATTCCATTTCTAGACGTTCTCATCACTAAGACACCGTCTGGATTCCCATCTCACCAGGTGTACCAAAAACCTACCCACACAGAATGCTACCTCAATTTCCGCTCACACCACCACCCATCCGTCCACCAATCAGTCGCCGACACTCTCGTCAGACGAGCCCACCAACTCAGCGACAAGGCACACTTACAACAAGAACTCAAGCACGTGACCAATGCACTCACCACCATCAACCATTACCCCAGAAGAAGGATCAACACTCAACCATCCAGCCACCAACCCAGCACCAACAGCACCGAAAACCCATCCGAAACCAAGCCCATCGCCACCATAGTACTTCCCTACATCGGCAAGACTTCACGCCGACTACAACGCATCCTTCACTCTGCCAACATTCTCGTCAGACACCAATCCTCTCGTAAGCTACACTCCATCCTTCACTCTCACAAGAACAAGCACCCATCCAACAAGCAAACAGGCGTCTACAAGATCCCCTGCGACTGCAGCAAAGTCTACATTGGAGAAACCGGCCGAGACTTCGACACCAGACTCAAGGAACACAAGACCCACCACCGACGCAGCGACTGGGACCGATCTGCCATCGTCAAGCACACACAACAAGAGAATCACAGCATAGACTGGGACAAGAGCCACCTAATCACCAACATCCAGCACTGGAATACCAGAAGGGTCAGGGAAGCCATTGAGATACATCAACACAACACTGTGCTTCAAGACCCTGGCCTCCACATCAACACCACAAGCAACCTGCCGTCCACCGTCACTCCACCAATCCGTCCTACCCAACACAGCAGTCTGTATTGTATCATCAACTCAACCAGTGACTTCGCCGACACACACACCGCTGCCACCGACACCTCGCTACAACCTCCGCCGACAACCCAACACCTCATCCGTACACCGGGCCACCCACTCTACGCCGTCTACTCACTTATGAGACTCATGCATTCATACCGCATTAATTTTGATAAGTAGCAAAACAAATACAATTTTAGGATAAGTTATTTTCTGTATTTTAAACAGTCAATTTAAAATGTCTATTTTAAGACCAGGTATTTATAACACAACACCAATATAGAGAGACAGCACATAGGTTGATTTCAAGTCCAGTGTAGGCATTGGTGCTGATGTTGGAATTTGTATTGCTTCCCCTAACTTGAAAATCTAATCTGAGTTTGCAAAACTGATCCAGATCACTTTATTGACATCTCGCAAACTAGTGAGAGACTTTTCAGGACCATCTTCATTGCATTGGATCCCAATGGCGACAATGCATTGTTCTTGTTCCATATTCCTACGATTGCAGTTCTAGTGTTCCATATTCCTATTCCGCAATCTTCTTCTTCGTCTTCTGCCAAAAACCCCATGCACTTAACACATAGAGTTTGTTAACTCTGCCCAGGCCACGTCCCTCATTCATCCAAATTTGGCTGGCATTGTCTCCAGCAACCCTAGTTGTGCACCTCCTATTTCATTTTCCAAAATCACTCATGTATGACCATCCAGGCGCCATTTTGTAAATTTCAAGTCCATTTGCATACCATTCTTCATTCTTTCATATCTCAGTTATCCTGCATAATACAGACTTCTAAAATTGCTATACATGTAGATAGTCAAAGAGTTGATCCATCATCTGCGACGTATAACCTGACCTTCAAAATGGCATGCCCTAAATTCAAATCCGAAATAGCCTTCCTTCAAAAACATCATATTTATTGAAATGTAATGTCAAAAAATCGTAAAATGGCCATTACTTTGTTGTTTTTATTCATTTCAAGCTCATATTTTCAGGAATTGATAACGGTCTTATATCATACATATTAGAGTTTCAAAAACCATTCATTATGAAAGATTTCTGCCTAAATGAGACAGAAAATCGTGTACAACTCTTGAACGCACAAACAGGTCACGGAGTGACCCTGAGTGCAAACAGCTGACTGTGTTACAACGTAGGGGTGATACATTTTCGCAATAGGTGTGATCAAACTCACTGGAGGGACTTTAATTCACTTATAACAAAGAAATGTGTACTACAGTACTCCTGTTGAATGCTCTGATGAAAATTATATGAGTTTCACATTCATTTGAACGGGAGGACAAGATTATTGTATATATCGAGTGCATTATCCATAAATCATACTACCATTGCGACCCCTGCCCGGCCAATGGTTCAGGCATGACGATCCTGAGTGACGTCACCGATAGAGACCTCAAATGCCAGGACAGCCTATTCGACAACTAACTTCATCTAGTAAAAAACACGTATTGAAGATATCCAATGGGAAAATGGCTTTCATTTTCATGAAATATATATTCTGTTCCTCAATAAATCTTTAACCCCGTCGTTAACTGCCCATTCATTCTCGAGCAATGGGGGAATGAATACAGAGTGTCTCAAAGTTTGTGTGAAAAAAGGTGCATTTTCCATAGAACTTCTGCCAAAAAGCAATGCATAAGGGAAAGATTAGCCCCAAAACACGAATAGATGAGTTAATCAAATGGAATGAATCATGAAAATCAGTGAAATATAGTTTCTCCTGTACTCATTACTGAATACCCCGACTTGATACGATTAATTTTTCCCCCTCTCCATCAACTTTTAAGAAAAAGGGTGCATATTTTCATAAAAATATCATGTGTTATATCGACGGACGCCCGTGCGTACGAGCAGGAGGAAGCCAAATGTCTCGTATTTTTCATAATGCCTTTGAATGCTCCTCATTGCGTTAAGCATGGCCAAACCCTACCCTTTTTTTGAATTTAGGGTCTCCAAGATATGCCTTTTCATGCCATTTCGAAAAATATATACCTTTCCACTGACGAAATTGCTGTAAAATGCTCCCGAAAATCAGCAAAATACGCAAAAATGCACTATAATGCCAGCACAACTTCAACTTGCTCTTATTTCCTTATTATTGAAGCTTATTCTTTCTAACTTGGAAGATATGAGTATTGATACATGTATATACTTGAACTGTTCGTCCACCTTTTGTACCAGAAACTGACAAAGAGCTGACGTCAGCTTGAAATTATTGTGCAAAACTTTCATTTTTAATGTCTTTCTTTAAGGTGGTGTCACACCTTGGCGTTTTAGACAGCGTATGCCCGACGTATCAAAATTTCTCTAAAACGTCGGCATACGCTGAACTTTGATTTTTTTTTCAACTCTGGGCATATACTTAGCGTATTCATAACGAGTTGGACGTATACATAACGTATTAGTAACTTATATCGAACGCTTCGTTAACTTATAAGTAACGTATTCCAACGAATGCTTAGCGTATTGCTGGCGTACACAACTTATGCCCTACGATAGCCTAACTTACGCATAGCGCGCGGCAGCGTATTGCTGACGAACACGTGTCGTAGCCTATAAAAAGGCTGCCGCTCGACTATTCAAATCATAACCGCACGATACATCACCTATCAACACCACCGCCATGCCGAAGAAAACTCCTGTGAACCCCACCTTTATATACCAATTCCTATAAACATGATAAACGTTGTCAATACGCCATTATACGGTAGCTGTAAGTTATAAACACGTTCAGTAAGTTTTGTGGTCGTCCGGAGCACGTCTTCATACGTCAATATACGTTGGAGTTAAAGGGGAATCCAGTCTTGGCCATAAAATGTTGTGTCGGGAAGGAGAAAAATAAATTAAACAGAATGGTGAAAGTTTGACAGAAATTGGACAAGAAATAAGAAAATTATAGCTGCTTTAAAATCGAGATCACTATTACTATGTAGTTTTTAAATTGGCAACTCAGTAAGTAAATTATGACAAGGGGCAAGGACAACTTTCTCATAGGCCATGTACTTTATTATCAGGGATTTGTGGTTTTCTCCAAAGTACCTATTCCCCTGGGGCAGTAATCTAAATATAACCCTGGTAGTATATTGTTTTATGTCCTGATGAAAGAAAAATATGATTTGAAATAAAACTTTTGGGAAAAATGACATTTTAGCCAAAATATGTATTTGAGTACATGGAGGAATAGTCCTTGCCATACATCACTATGACATCCCATATGCGGCCAATTTGAAGTCTCCATGGGTATAGTGATTACCAATATTTACAACTTTTAAAAATTCATAACTTTCTTGTTGTTTGTCCTAAATTGTTCAAACTTTCACCTATCAACTTGTCTGATTTTTCCTTTCCTTATAAAAACAAGTTTTTATTTGGGTTGGATTCCCCTTTAAGTTACACATACGTTCAAAGCATGTTACTCATAGGTTAGAAGTTTTAGGGTACGCTGGACATTATCTCGACGTATATCGACTTATGAGTAACTTACGAGAAACGTGTGTCAACGTGTATCAACGATCGCGTAAGTTGCCTACAACTTATGGCCCGCGTATGCGGGACGTATGAGCCATACGCTGGCATACGTCGACAAAATTTTTTGCTTGCACAAAATTTTCGACGACCTTGCCGTATGACGACGTATACCAGCGTGTTTTAGCGTACTCTTAACGTATGCAAAACTTACTCGTAACGTATTCGACGTACGCCAGCGTATTCGCCAAATTCCTCATACGTCGGGCATACGCTGTCTAAAACGCCAAGGTGTGACAGCGCTATTATATGGCATTTACTTCCGGTCTATAGCTTGCGCACAAATAAAAGTGGTATCAAAGTCACCGAATAGGAATGCTTTTTCCAGTGATACCAAATACGACATAGGTTACAACAGAAAATTTCAAGATAAGCCAATCTGAACACATGGTATACTACTCACAATGCACACATATCAACAACAGAATTGTACACAATGTCTATGGAATCGGTTTCAACGCAAAAGCGAACTTAATGTACATGTATGAGCGGCCATTTGGTCTAAAAATGGACGAAATCTGTTTGACTCGAGGATGCAACTTTCTATGGAAGGCAAAATGTACCAAAATCCAATTTAACATGTAATTTTTCTTAGTCCGCCCCTGCCTCCGTTCCTCATCCACATTCATTCCGATTTGGTAGACATGTTGTCCATGATGCATTAATAGGTGGTTTCAGACCGCCTCGAAGTTCGCCAGTTCCAGGTATTCTCTGATCGGGAAATTTACCCCGATCAGAAAATACCAGGTATTTTGGTAATGTGAAAGCAAACTACGCGTAATTTCCCCGAAAGAAAATACCCGCTAAATAGTAGGTACTTGGCGAAATTACGAGAACTTTCGTGGGGATTTTTCCAAGGTCGCAGGTATTTTGGCGATGTGAAAGCAAATTACGGGAACTTTTAGCCCAGCGTGTCGTTGGGCGCGGCGGCGTGGGTGACTGCTGGGCTAGTGATTTTGAATCTCGCACCTTGCCTGCTTATCAGACCATACTGCGCATGCTCGTAACTTCGGGAACTTATCCCGAAGGATGTGTTTCGGGGCGGTGTGAATGAAGGAATAATTAACGGGCATTTTGTAGCCTTAAAAAGTTCTCGTAATTTAACGGGGATTCTTGTGATCAAGGCGGTTTGAAACCACCTAATGTGTACCTTTTATTTCATTTTCTAAAATCATTCATGTATGACAGTGCAGGCGCCATTTTGTCCATTTCGAGTCCATTTGCATACCATTACTAACCTCGTCCTAACTCCCGCATCCTGCATGCTACCGACTTCTAACAAATTGCAGTAGATTAAGAGTTGCTCTTTCATGTAATGAGTATGACTTGCATTTCACAATGCCGTCTTCTTACCCTAAATTCAAATCCAAGATAGTCTACGTTCAAAAGGAAAATCGTAAAATGGCCATAACTTCCTTGTTTTTATTCATTTTTGTCTCCTATTATCATGGTTTACTAATGGTATCACCCTTCACAATTCATGATTTTTTACGCATCAGTGACTGTTAAATTTTCAAAAAGCGCACTCTATTGATTAGTCAACGTACAAATGGTAAATGACAATAACTTTGTTTTCATTCATTTTGGTCTTATATTTTCAGGGCTGGCTTATGATATCATCCTTCATAATCCGTAATCTTTTAATGCATCAGTGACCATTACATTTAGAAATAGCACCCTCTATTGCAAACTAAAGAAATGTTACAACGGCCAAAAGTTCCTTGGTTTTCATTTTTTTCGGTCTCATATTTTCAGGGTATGCTTATTGCATCATACCACATAATCCATATGTTTTGTAGGCATCAGTAACCATTACCTTTGAGAAATAGCGCCCTCTATTGAAAAATCGAAAAATGTTAAATGGCCATAACTTTCTTGTTTTCACTCATTTCGGTCTGACATGTTTAGGCTTTGGTAATGGTTACATGTTTGCTAATTAATTTGTTTTTTTACACATCAGCGACCATTACTTTTAGAAATAACGCCCTCTATTGAAATTTGCAATGTAGTAAAATGGCCATAACTTCCTTGTTTTTATTCATTTTGGTCTGACATTGTCAGGGTTTTGTAATGGTAAAATGTTCACTAATAAATTGGGTTTTTTTTATGCATCAGTGACCACAATCTAAATAAATAGCGCCGTCTATTGAAAAGTGCAAATTAGTAAAATGGCCATAATGTCGTTGTTATCATTCATTTTGGTTTAATATTTTCAGGGTTTGCTAATGGTAACATCCTTCATAATTCACTGTTTGTTACGCATCAGTGACAATTACCCCTGGAAATAGCGGCCTCTATTGAAAAGTTGAAAATAGTAAAATGGCCATAACTTCTTTTTTTTCAATCAATTTGGTCTCATATTTTCAGGGTTTGGCTAAAGTATCATCCCTCACATCCATTTTTTTAAGTGACAAATTTTAGAAATAGCGCCCTCTATTGAAAAGTGGAAAATAGTAACATTGACCTAACTTCCTGGTTTTCATCCAGTTTGGTCTCATATTTTCAGGGTTTGCCAATTGTATCATTTCTCATGATCTAACTTCGTTTTATGCATCAGTAACCATTCCTTTAAGAAATAGCGCCCTCTAATATTTTGAAAATGTAAATCATCTAGAGTTTTCTCTCTATCTCCTGTTTCTTGCCCTATATTAAATCAGAGGCGTCAATCCATGCACATCGTTCTGATACGATTGCAGTTCTAGTTTCATTTTTGGTGTTACACTAATGTAAATATTGACCTACCACCAACACCAATAGGTCAACACTGAACTTAAAATCACCCACTCTGTTGGCCAGTTTGCTTCCCCTTTAAAATCTATCACATACCTTGAGCTCTACATTTTGTAAAAAGGCTTTACATCAAGATGAAATAGCATGATAATAAATGATAAAATTATATTTCTATACCGCATAATACACAAAGTCTCTTCACATATACATTGATTAAATATCTCAACTAATAATATACAATATAGTCACTAAAAAGAATAGATTACAATGGATTAAATAACTTGATAATTATACAGCATGGCATAAGACCATGCATTTTATAGTAAAGCATTCATTTCTCTAATGGTACAATAACTTTAGGGGGAGGAAAACCCTAATTGTTTGAAGGATAAGGGTTCTAGTATAACTTACACTTCCTGGAGAGAGGGTAGTGGTGTAAAAGCGTCTGGTCCAATATAGGCGATCAAATTATGCCGGAGGTCACTGTACATGGACGGAAAAACGAAAAGAGAAAGAGAGGGAGAAACAAGAGGAGGATCTCAAGCTAATCCTTTTGTTTCCAAATCAGCAGGTGATGATGAATCTTTTAATCAAATTTACACCAAGAACTATATGCCTCAATATATGCTCTGTGTACATAAATTATTTCCTTAGCTTTTTCTCTACTATTGAAATTCATATGACCAGAATTAAAGTATCATAAAAAAGGAGGTTTTTTATTTTGTGCATCAACAAATAAACAGCACTGTATGAAAATATAATTGATATGAATCACTGTAGCTTGAACTACTAATACCACTTTCATAGTGAAGGCGAAGTGGAGTTACTTTAAACCCCTTTCATATTGGCAAGCACCGCAGCGGTGTATCCGCAGCCATTGCCATGGTTTCCAAGCGAGTTCGCGCCATACGTGTGGCCAAATTCCCAAACGAGTGATTCGCGCCGAAATTTGTTTTGCAAATGCAGCTGCGCTAGATAGCGATGTGTGCAGCGCGAGCGTCCGGTATACTAGATACTCTACTATACTGGCTAGATAATCGTTCGCTATATGATATCGTAATCTGTTCGCTTCCATTTCACAATGTTACTTTTGAGTCAGTTCTTCTGACGATTGTGATGATGATTGAACTGGCCGCAAGAACACGGTTAAAAATGCGGGACATTGACGATTCGTTCGACTTACAACTACGGAGATCACAGCGATAAGCGCATACCGCATTTCCGGTGCGGAGTAACTCCGTTTGTAACCCTCTTCTCGAAGTGGGTTGAGAACTCCGCTTTGAATCCGGATCGAACTAATCTCAGAATTTTCATATTGCCCTCCAAAGTGGACTAACTCCACTTCGGCTCTCACTATGAAAGGGGTATATGTCGGTAAGTGCTTCAGGAAGGGAAGGTGAGGGCGTTACCAAATGAAAAATAAGACCACGTAGTAATTGGATAAAATGATGAGCGGTTGATGGAACATTGATATACAGTGCGTCCCAGAAAAAACGAAACCGAGATTTAGCGATGATTTATCACAACTTAATCATAAATAAAATAGAAAAATGACCTACCAATTTAAACCTTAGAATCGCCTCTTTCATCTGATATTATTTATATTATTCCTCATTCACGCATGAGGGAGCAAAAACAATTTGAAGAAAGGATACCAAATACTCTTTTGGTCGGGGGGTATCTGAATTTCAAAAAGAAAATCACATGCCTCAAAAGTTCAATATCTGCTCTTTTGATACCTTAATCACAGAAAATGGTCAAGAAGTAAAAAAGTTATGTTCCCTCGAAATAGTGATTGTATTACCATAATTTTATTAAATAAACGTGTTTTCACCGATTTTCCACAGAAGCTATTGCACGGTTAACAAAGACTCTATGCGTGGCTGATCGTCAACTAAACGGAGTGTCGAGTGAGTTTGAGCGCTAGCCTGTAAAACCTCTTCATTTTATGAAATTATTGAAATCAAGCCTTATTTCAAATAGCCAGAACTTTGTTATTTATTGACCATTTTCTGTAATTGAGGTATCAAATTAAAGAGCAAATATTGAACTTTTTAAAAATGTGGTTTTCTTTTTGAAATCCAGATACAGCCCGCCAAGTGGCTTTTTGGTATCACCTCTTCACATTTTTTTGCTCACTCATGCGTGAATGAGAAATAATCTAAGTAATTTCAAATGAAAGAGGAGATTCTAAGCTTTACAGTGGTAAATGTGGGTCATTTGTCTATTTTATTTATGATGAAGATATGATAAATCATCACTAAATCTCTGTTTCGTTTTTCTGGGACGCACTGTACATGTATGATGTTAGACCAATAGTCTATCAGACCCAGTGGTTATAAGCTGATCTGGACAATAGTCTGTTTGAAATTGCATTGTGAAGGTTAAATATGAATCAAAAACTGATGAGCATGACGTATGAAAAAAAGTAAGTTCAAACACACCCTTTCAGCAAAACCAAGGGGGCGGGGGTGAGCTTTGGATAAGGAGTGGGGTTCCAGCTGCAGTCAACGCAATACGAACTGACGCAAGTAAAGCACCCTTTCGGCAACACTGGGAGGGGGTTAACATTATCGCAACATCCCATGAGGTCCTTTCAGTACAAGCCACTGATAAGATACTGCTCTCAAGAGCACTTGATTATTTGGTTATCATAATTATTAACATCGTTGTTATCATTGTAGAGAGAATCAATGTTGGGATGAAACCCGCCAAGAACATGGAGTTTATATATGTGCATGTAGGGCTGATGATGTCAAGCAGATCCACACCTACATTAGGGTGAATTTCCAACAATGGGAGTGAAGAAAATTAATTCCCCATAACATTCAATGTAAATTAATCACACTTGATATGTTTTTTATCATTTTTATTCTTTTTGACAGCCTGGGGGAAGATAATTTATCCACCCATCTTTTACGTTATGGAACAGCTTTCGTGAAGAGATTAGAATATGTTTAACTACTGAAACATTACCAAAAAACACCTTAAAATATTTTTGTCCTATTTGCCCTTATTTCCGATAACATTTCTTGCAAAGCACCTTGAGCACTCTTGGGAGTGGACTTGGCATGCTTCAGTCCAAATCTTTATTATCATCATTATCAATATTACAAAATAACGTGACGATTAAGGAATACAGAAAAGACAAATTACTTACATATGCTGTAACTTCTGGAGACCAGAGAAAAGGCCGGCTGGAATGTAGGCGATTCTGTTATGATACATGTGTCTGAAAAGGAGTGATATAGCATTAATGAGGCAGCTCAATGGCGAACTATAAATTAAACTGGCTGTAGTACCAGCTGCTAGGTGCATTCAAAGAATTAATCCTGCCGGGTAGCCATTCACCTCACCTGGGATGAGTGCAGCAAAATGTGGGTGAATTTCTTGCTGAAGGAAAATGCGAAATGACTAGGATTTGAACCCAGATCCCCCTGATTGAGAGACAAGAGCCATAACCACTAGACCACAAAAAGAATAGTGACAGGGAAGGCCAATAAGGCCACTGATCCAACAGGCCTAGTATGTTTGCCTACATCCAAAAATTTCTCACAAAGCTTGATCTGCAATGTGCACTCTTGACACGGCCCTGGGAATCGAGGTTGCTGGGGTTACTTCCAAGATTTTCCAGTATTATTCCCCCAAGACAGCACCGCCAGGAAATCTGGTTGGTAGGAGATGAAATGATCTCATCTCCTCTGCCAAATAGAAGAAATGTTAACAAAATCACCTTCATTATGTAGAAATCCCTTATTCTTTATATTTTTTTGGGGGGGAGCTTGTCAAATTTAAACCAGCACCCCCTGCTAAAAATCATTCCCAGTGAGGGCCTTGACTCTTGAAAACACATCTCAATTTTACCACGTAGAAATCAACCATGCATGTTTTAAAACCAAATGCAATATTCTTTAAAGATTATCTTAAGCAGATATAAGTTTTATAGTAGATATCCTCCACATCAGGACCCTGTTGTACAAAGAGTTACATTTGATTCGATCAATCGTAACTCTATGGAAATTAGTGTCATACTTTTTTCTACGAAAAATTTGCACATATGTCCTTTTTATGCAAAGAGAAGCGCAGTGAATTTTCAAGAAAACAATGAATGCATGAATATACATCACAGCTAGAAAATATTTTGAACCTGCATAAAAGATGTTGACGTTGCTGACCGTCCTTAGTTGCTTGTGATCGGATCAATTGCAACTCTTTGTACAACAAGGCCCAGGAAAGACCGCAGTGATTGTGTTAAAGAAATAATATGTAAGCTTTTCATAGCTACATGCCTGTAAACATTTTAAGTACTAAAAAAAGATTAGAATTCACCAAAAAGTTCGCTGTTTTACTAAAGGAACTTTACAGTAGCTGTTCAATAGCCACCATTTTAATATCTATTATAGAGCACACTATTTTTCTAGACAGTAAACTTTGGGTAATGGGACAAGGTTTCTCTCTTTCTCTCTCTCCAAAAACCATCTTAATTTTTCTTTCTTTCTCTCTCTCTCTCTCTCTCCATCTCCCCCTCTGCAGGTTTTCTTACTTACAGAGTTTTCAGGCTCACAAGCGATTTGAAAATTCTAGGGCTTCGAAAGGATGTGATCACATTCTCGGAAAGGTCAAGAAACGTTAGCGACTGTGAGTTGATCAACGGTTGCTCGTGCAGCTCATTTCCTTTCAAAACGCTTTCGGAATGAAATAATGAGAAAAGTCAGAATTAAGATAGCATATATAGCTTCACCACACAAGAACTGAGAATTATACATATGGGTAAGTCCTTCAGGTTAGGTAAAATAAAATTACAAGATGTCCATTCCAGGTATCAACTATATTTTACAGTGAAGATCAATTCAGGGGCTTGTCTTACAAAGACTTGTGATTGATCCGATCAATCATAACTCTATGGAAATCAATCAGTGTCATAATTTTTATACAAGAAATTTGCAAAGTGTCCTTTGTATTAAAACAAAGAACACACAAAATTGTCAAGAAATCAATGAATTCATGAAAATACATATCTACATGTAGAAAATTTTTGAACATGCATTTTATATCAAACGTAGGAGGAAAGCGACGTTTCGTCTGCAAGCTGCGCGCATGCTAGACTTCATCACGCTGCACGCTATTGTCTGGCTCCACTCAGGTATGAGCCACACTGTGATTGGCCGGATGTATCGACCAGTCACAGTGCGCAGTGCACGCACCAGCGTGGTTCCTGATCGGCCAATCACAGCGCGGCTCACATCCTAGTGAAGCCAGACAATAGCGTGCAGCAGGGCATGCCGCCCACTTGCCGAAGCTATATAACCCGTGCGCAGCAGCGTCTTTGCTCATTGCCTGAGGAGGTGAAGCAGCTTGCAGACAAAACGTCGCTTTCCTACTACGTTTTATATAAAATGCATGTTCAAAAATTTTCTAGATATCATGAATTCATTGATTTCCTGACAGTTCAGTGTGTTCTCCTTTGTTTACAAAGGACACTTTGCAAATTTCTCGTAGAAAAAATTATAACACTGATAGATTTCCATTGAGTTTCGATTGATTGCGTCAATCACAAGTCTTAGTAAGACAGGCCCCTGAATTGATCTTCACTGTAAAATAAAGTTGATAGCTACATGGCAAAGACATCATGTCATTTCATTTTACCTACAGCCTACAGCCCAGATATAATAGGGTTAAAATACAAATAGAATGTATTTACTTACAAAGAATGAACTTCACGCAGTCCCCGAAATGCTTCCGCTCCGAGGTGTTCCAATAAATTATTTTTCCACACACTGCGAAAGAGGAAGAATTCTTGGTCAATTCTTGATATTACTCATTTAAAAAAAAAAAAGAAATGACATCTGCATTTGTTAAAAATTGATATTAACCTGTTGGAGATGTAGCTAGCGAATATAAGCAGGCTGGAGTTTAAAAAAAAAAATTTGTTATAGCAAATCATTCAGTCACCAAGAGAAAAAAGGTGGCAATTTTTCAAACTTGGATGAAAAATGTCAAACTGATACAAAAAGCATATTTTATTATTTTCAGTGGTATCGGGAGGTTTGAAGCATGGCCATGCGCAGGGAGGGGGCAGATTTTGAAAACTTACATTTTGTTATTGATGTTTTCATAAAATTTACCAAAGTTTTAGACAAAATTGTTCAATTTTACTTATGATTGATTTTGGAAAGTGCCCCCATGCCAAGCTAAATTGCTTCGCTCTCTTACTTTCAAAAGTTCTTCAAAAAAATTTGCAGCATGCAGCAATAGTTTGAAGTCAATTTCATTGGTAAGATTGATAAGTAGGTTAATAGACTGTCCCCCCCCCCTTCTATTCAAGTCTGAATGATGACATTCCATTTAGATCAATAGATCAATGCAAACAAATTACTGATACTCAAGAAGGAACAAAGAGGGCACCAACATTTGGCCATAGATAGAGCAACACTACATAAATTGAGGATATAGAACTGAAATTGATGAAAAAATGGCATAGAAGCATTTTTTGTGATCTATGAATAAATTTCATACATGTTGTCACAATGCGACTGTAAGTCTATTTAGTGTTAACCCCTAGTAACCATTCAGCTTGTATATAATAAAAGGAATTTGGATGGTTGACTCTTGTCATAGTCCCAGAGTCAATCAACTGTATCTTTAAGTAAGTGATCAAACCCGCTGGGGTGTAAGGATTAGAATTTTACTTTGACTTCTTGACAAGCTTAGGTCATGAGCATTGGGTCATTTAACTTGATATATTTAGTTAAGTTCAATGGGGCTCTAAAATTCTATAGATGTTTGTTTTTATGTATGAGAGGAAAAGATTGTTGAGAATGTTTGAGATGGGAGTTTTGAATAGGTGAAATTAAAGCTTGGATAGTTAAGTAGTTTTAATTGGATATGTTCAGCGTGGAAGAGTAAAGCAGAGGAATATTGAGAATGTTAATGACTTTGTCTTTGTGAGAGTCAAGATGGAGTGGTGTTTGAGTAAAAGCAAATCAGAAATCGTTTGATTCTCGGGAGAGGAAGACCCTTCCACATTTGGTCTTAACTCGGAGTGTGAGGGTGTGGTTCTCGTAGGCCATTACTTTGGGTGAATGTTGCAGGCTGTGTAGTGCAGGCATGCACAGCTGAGTCTTAATCCCCATCGTTGGCAGGCTGGATCCAGGCAGCACAGGCCAGGTAAAGCCACCACATCTGCCCTCATCTCACCAGGCACGACTGTTCCAAAGAACTGGACGAGCTGGGCTCGTACTTCATCCTTGAACTCAGAGTTCGTGACTTGTGATTCATCGTAGCAATCTTGTGGCTCTCAGCCCTCATCATTTCATCCGCGAATCCGGACTGGCTTTTCGTCGAGAGTTCGCTCGCTTTACTTCGCGTCGTCGAAGCCACCGCAGCTCGCTCTTAGACGACTATATTCATCGGACCAACGATAGTCATTGACGATGTCGAAGGGGTCCTTATTCTGAACTATATAAATTATAACCAGATTAGATATACTACGGTCCAGTGTAGGTATTCATCCAAGTATAAACCCTCTTTTGATGAAACTTAATTGGTGGAATTAATAACCAAAAATATTGTCACGTTTGGATGCCAAATTATTAGGCCTTGATTAAATATAAATAAATCACTCTCATTAGATACATATTGCAACATATTTTGTATAGGTTAATTCATGCTGATGCTAACTGATAAATACAGTTTGATGTTATGTTGATATGCATGTGATTCATGATTTAATTCTGATTGTTCAATTTCTTTTATATGTACATTTATAGAGCTGGTCGCTCTGAATTAAATTTATGTTACATATAGATATTGAATGATTGTGTGATTATTGCAAGTGGTAACTACTTTCGTTTCAAACAGAACCAAATCTATTGCCAGACTGGGAATTTCAGTCCCAAGATCTGACATCTTGGCGACCACGAAGGGACTCTCTTGTCCATTTGATAGGTTAGGTTAATAATGAAATGATTGTTATCATTGATTGTAATTATACTTGTATGTAGATCTGATAATGATATTTTGATCTCTTTTCCATTTGGTTGTTTTTACAAAGTTGTTGTAGGTCCAAGGTTGTAGAAGACAGTGGTGCATGTGGAGGTCAGGGCAAGGAGGCTTTACTGCGTGTACGCCTGTACGTGCCAGTGCTGTGTGCATCGAGACTTCATTGCGCTGCGTAAACTGTCTGCATATGGTAAGTTTGTAACTAAACCTGTGGAGTGGCCTACAGTATGGAGAGAGACAAGTTCATTGCACAAGGAGAGAAGTTTGGTTTAGAGGGTGATAAATTGAGAGCATATGTTGATGAATGTGTGCGAGAAGCTAGAGATGAAAGAGCAGCAGCAAGGAGTGCTGAGGTTGCAGCTAGGAATGCCGAGATTGAAGCTAGGAATGCCGAGATTGAAGCTAGGAAGGCAGAATCTTATATAATAGCTCAACAGGATGAAGCTAGGAAAAAAGAATCAGAGTTATTAGATAAACAGATTAAACTTGAAGAGTTAAGGAAAAATAATGGGACAGAAAATGTTTCACGTGCAGGGCATTCACATAAGCCTAGTATTCCGCCCCTCCCTGTTTTTCAAGAAGGAAAGGATGACTTAGATAGTTATTTGTCTAGATTTGAGAAACACGCCATAATTGTGGGTTGGGATAGGTCAGTATGGGCACCTGCATTGTGTGCATTGATGTCAGGTAAGGCTCTTGATATAATTTCAAGACTTACAGTTTCCCAGGCTCAGGAGTATGAAACAGTAAAATCCTCACTTCTTAAAGGGTATGATCTTACAGAAGAAGGGTATAGGACTAAGTTCAGGTACGCTAAACTCAATAATGGTGAGACCTATGTGCAGTACGCTTGCAGGATTGAGAAGTATCTCAATCATTGGATTGAGCTAAGCTCTTATGATGACAATATGGAAGGTCTGAAGAGTTTGCTCATCCAGGAGCAAGTATATAATTCATGTGGAAAAGAATTATTGATGTTCATTAAGGAACGTCACCCCTGTAATCTGTCGGAAGTTCTAAATCTAGCTGATCAATTCAATGAAGCCCATGCAGATATGAGAATAAGGAGAATGAATAAAGCCCATCATCAGTCCAGTTCTAAAAATGTAAATCCTAATGTGAATAAGAGTAATAACAATGCAATTAGTCACACTAAGGCTGAAAAACCAGGTAAGTCCAAATTTGATGACAAGAAGTGTTTCAATTGTAATAAATTTGGACATATCTCTTTTAATTGTCCAAACAAGAAAGGTCGTCGAGAGATGGGAGCCAGTGTTGTCGCAGGCAGGTCAGCAGAAGACACATCAGCTGGAGATGATGCTGCAGCAGGACCTACCGACACTAGAGAGATGGCCGGACACTTCAACCACAAGAGTTTGAGTCTAATCGTGCAGGAGAATCTCACAGAAGATGGAAGCGGAGTGAAGTTGGCATCTGGTGACACTCTACCGGTACTATCGGCAGTGGCGAGTGGATCAGAAGTGGAGATGCCAGTCGTCGATGGATTGGTGAATGGGAAGCCCGTGGATGTTCTTCGCGACAGTGGTTGCACAACAGTCATCGTCCGATATGAGTTGGTGCGTGAAGAGCAGTTCTTTGGAGATAGGCTGACGTGTTTGCACGTCGACCGGACGCTGAGAAACTTCCGACGTGCCAAAATAGACATAGATACTCCATACTTCAAGGGTAAGGTAGAAGCTCTATGTGTACCAACCCCTGTTTATGATCTTGTATTAGGTAATATTCCTGGAGCGAGGCAACCAGCTGATCCAGACAGAGACTGGATGCCAGGAGATCATCAAGGCAGTGCAGTGGAGACAAGAGGGCAGAAGCGGCAGGCGGGACGGACAAGGCCTCCTCTTCCTGTACCCAAGCCACTAGAAGACATTGTGTCAGTGGATAATCTCATCCAGGCCCAAAAGACAGCTCGTTGGATGCCTCTAGGAAAGCCGCTGAGAAAGGAGAAAAGAAGATAAGTAAGGGTGGAAATTCATCTTGCTTTTTCTTTAAGGATGTACTCTATAGGGAATACATGGATGCAACCCCAGGGTCAGATGTTCTGTTACAAGTTGTCGTGCCCACCAAGTTCAGAAATCAAGTCTTAAAACTGGCTCATGAGTCGATTCTAGGTGGCCATCTAGGGAATAAGAAGACCTGTGAAAAGATCTTGATGCATTTCTTCTGGCCAGGTACGCATGCAGATGTAGTCCAGTATTGTCGGTCATGTGGGCCATGTCAACGTACTTCGCCGAAGGGAAAGGTCACGAAGGTACCTCTGGGATCAACCCCTCTCATCGATGAACCTTTCAGACGTGTGGCGATGGACTTGGTTGGACCGATAGAGCCGGCTAGTAGTAAAGGTAACCGATTCATACTAACTGTTGTAGATTATGCTACTCGTTACCCAGAAGCAGTAGCGCTTCGCCGTAGTGACGCACAGACGGTTGCGGAGGCACTGATGGACATCTACTCCAGGGTAGGGATACCACGAGAGGTGTTGACAGACCGTGGCAGCCAATTCACATCAGAGCTGATGAAGGAAGTGAGTCGTCTACTCTCCATCCGGCAGATGACTACTACACCCTATCATCCTGCTTGCAATGGGCTAGTTGAACGCTTCAATGGTACCTTGAAGTCCATGCTCCGCAAAATGTGTGAAGAAAGACCCAAGGATTGGGAAAGGTATCTTAACCCCCTCTTGTTTGCTTACAGAGATTCAGTGCAGGAGAGCACAGGCTTCTCACCCTTTGAACTCCTGTATGGGAGAGCAGTTCGAGGCCCTCTTGCTATTCTTCAAGAGCTCTGGACGGGTGAGGTTGACAAGCCAGATACCAAGACTACTTACCAATACGTACTGGATCTGAAGGAGAGGCTGGAGTCGACGTGTCAACTTGCCCAGCAGAATCTCAGCAAATCAGCAGAGAAATACAGAAGACAGTACAACAAGAAAGCCAAGGAGCGAAAATTTGAAGTCGACGACGAAGTTCTTCTTCTACTTCCAAGCGACAACAACAAGTTGTTGATGCACTGGAAAGGACCTTTCAAGGTGGTGCAGAAGGTAGGACCTCTCGACTACAAAATCGATTTGGACGGGAAGACGAAGACATTTCACGCAAACCTTCTGAAGAAATATTACAGGAGAGAAGAGGTAAGTGCGGGAGTGTTTGATGTTGTTTGTGTCTCTGTAGTGGACGAGGACGTATCCCAGGATTGTGAAGGAGAGAGTGAAGATGTGGACCCTTCGGTAAGAAAAGACATTCTTCATCTCCCTAATCTTAACCCTACACAATCACTCAACGATGTGCAAATCAGTCCACAACTGGATGATGACCAGCAGGAGAAAGTCAACTCTCTTTTACATGAGTATGAGGAAGTCTTGACAGATATGCCGGGATCGACAAACCTAGGTAAGCACGACATTAAACTTGTCACTAAGGAGCCCATTAAGAGTAAGCCGTATCCATTGCCACATGCTCTGCGAGGTAAGGTGAACGAAGAGGTTCAAAAGATGATGGATTTAGGGATAGTGGAACCGTCCAATTCCCCTTACGCATCCCCTGTTGTTATGGTAAAAAAGAAAGATGGGTCTATTAGGTTTTGTTGTGATTATCGCAAATTAAACCAAGTCACCATAACTGATGCAGAACCAATTCCCGATCAGGAAGAAATATTTGCTAAATTGTCTAGGGCCAAGTATTTCACAAAAATTGATTTAACCAAAGGTTATTGGCAGGTACCCCTAACAGAAGAAGCCAAGGAGTTGACGGCATTTGTGACACCAGAAGGTTTGTACCAATTTCGAAGCATGCCTTTTGGGCTAGTTAACGCTCCAGCAAGTTTTAGTTGGATTATGAGAGATCTACTCCGTGGATTGAAGTATGTAGACAACTTCATTGATGATATTTTGATTCACACGGTAAGTTTTGAGGAACATTTGGATACCCTCCGGGAGGTATTCGAGAGACTGAAGAAGGCCAACTTGACGGCCAGACCAACCAAGTGTACAATCGGATGTGTAAGTATCAAATTTCTTGGTCATCGAGTAGGTCAAGGAGAGCTTCGGCCAGTGCAAGACAAAGTCAAAGCAGTGCAAGAAGCTCAAAGACCGAAGACCAAAAAGCAACTTCGATCCTTTCTAGGTCTTGTAGGTTATTACAGGCGATTCATTCCGAATTTTGCAGCCATAGCAGTACCCTTGACTGATCGAACGAAGAAGGGGGAACCACTTCTCTTGAAATGGGGAGATGCAGAAGAGGCAGCCTTCAATACCTTGAAGACGAAGCTCGCTAGAGAACCCATCCTCCACCTTCCAGACCTAGATCACCCTTTCATCTTGAGGACCGATGCTTCAGATAATGGCCTTGGGGCAATCTTGCTTCAGGAAACAGAAGGTAAGAAGTTTCCAATCGCCTATGCCAGCAAGAAGCTACTTCCAAGAGAGCAAGGCTACTCAGTCATGGAACGCGAGTGCTTAGCGGTTGTATGGGGAGTTCTGAAGTTTGAACCGTATCTCTATGGCAAGCACTTCCACCTAGAAACGGATCACCAACCTCTGAAATGTATTGCCAAGTCGAAGGTGGCAAACGCAAGGATCCTGAGATGGGCTCTGCTACTACAGCCGTTCCGGTTCACCATCACAGCGATCTAAAGTGTAGAGAACGTTGGTGCAGACTACCTAAGTAGGATACCGGATAATGATTCTACATGAAGCAGAAACCAGGATGAGTGTTTTTGGTTTTCTTGTAAATACATTTATATTTGTATGTATATATATATATATTGTTTGATTTTCCTTCCAGGTTCGGAGAAACTCACTCCAAAAATTATAGAAATTTCTTGAAGGGGAGATATGTCACAATGCGACTGTAAGTCTATTTAGTGTTAACCCCTCGTAACCATTCAGCTTGTATATAATAAAAGGAATTTGGGTGGTTGACTCTTGTCATAGTCCCAGAGTCAATCAACTGTATCTTTAAGTAAGTGATCAAACCCGCTGGGGTGTAAGGATTAAAATTTTACTTTGACTTCTTGACAAGCTTCGGTCATGAGCATTTGGTCATTTAACTTGATATATTTAGTTAAGTTCAATGGGGCTCTAAAATTCTATAGATGTTTGTTTTTATGTATGAGAGGAAAAGATTGTTGAGAATGTTTGAGATGGGAGTTTTGAAAAGGTGAAATTAAAGCTTGGATAGTTAAGTAGTTTTAATTGGATATGTTCAGCGTGGAAGAGTAAAGCAGAGGAATATTGAGAATGTTAATGACTTTGTCTTTGTGAGAGTCAAGATGGAGTGGTGTCTGAGTAAAAGCAAATCAGAAATCGTTTGATTCTCGGGAGAGGAAGACCCTTCCACATTTGGTCTTAACTCGGAGTGTGAGGGTGTGGTTCTCGTAGGCCATTACTTTGGGTGAATGTTGCAGGCTGTGTAGTGCAGGCATGCACAGCTGAGTCTTAATCCCCATCGTTGGCAGGCTGGATCCAGGCAGCACAGGCCAGGTAAAGCCACCACATCTGCCCTCATCTCACCAGGCACGACTGTTCCAAAGAACTGCACCAGCTGAGCTCGTACTTCATCCTTGAACTCAGAGTTCGTGACTTGTGATTCATCGTAGCAATCTTGTGGCTCTCAGCCCTCATCATTTCGTCCGCGAATCTGGACTGGCTTTTCGTCGAGAGTTCGCTCGCTTTACTTCGTGTCGTCGAAGCCACCGCAGCTCGCTCTTAGACGACTATATTCATCGGACCAACGATAGTCATTGACGATGTCGAAGGGGTCCTTATTCTGAACTATATAAATTATAACCAGATTAGATATACTACGGTCCAGTGTAGGTATTCATCCAAGTATAAACCCTCTTTTGATGAAACTTAATTGGTGGAATTAATAACCAAAAATATTGTCACGTTTGGATGCCAAATTATTAGGCCTTGATTAAATATAAATAAATCACTCTCATTAGATACATATTGCAACATATTTTGTATACGTTAATTCATGCTGATGCTAACTGATAAATACAGTTTGATGTTATGTTGATATGCATGTGATTCATGATTTAATTCTGATTGTTCAATTTCTTTTATATGTACATTTATAGAGCTGGTCGCTCTGAATTAAATTTATGTTACATATAGATATTGAATGATTGTGTGATTATTGCAAGTGGTAACTACTTTCGTTTCAAACAGAACCAAATCTATTACCAGACTGGGAATTTCAGTCCCAAGATCTGACACATGTATAAATCAAGCATAAATAACTTTCTAGTAAAATTTCTTAACTCTGTGTAAAACCTTGGTGACCTCATGTAGCTCTCAGATGGAACAAAAGTAATCAAAATCAATCAACAAATAAATAAGTAGTTTTGAAAATATATCAATAAATTAGCATATTTAATGAATTTCTAAATTCTGTGTTGAAATTTTGTATCATTACCTCGAGCTATCATATAAAGCAAACAAAATTGAAATTGATCAACAAATGAAGAAGAAAAGACATTTTTTGTGATTTATGAATAAATTTTGCATAAATTAGCATAAATAATTTTCCAGACAAAATTTCAAAATTTTGTGTAGAACTTTGGTGAACCTCATGAAGTTCTACCAGATGGAAGAAAAAAAATTAAATTTGGTCAACAATTAAAGAATAAAAAATGCACATAAATGAGCATATTTAATGAATTTCATGATGATCATTTCAATGAAAATCTATGCTGTATCTAATTTGGATATTATTTCAAGTATTGTTGGTGCAAAGTCATTCTCAGTTTTTTTTTCACTGTGAACTGACCAAATTTATGTTTAGCCTTGTTTTTTAGCTCAGAAAGTATAGGATTAGGATTCTTGTACTGTAAATTGTGATTCCTCAAAGTAAATTTACACAAATTCTACATCAAACTAATCACATTACAATCTTGAAAAAAGTACAAAGAAATATAGCAGTGTTACAGACACACCTCGGGGGGGGGGGAACTCACATATATTGGTGGTACGGGGATGTGCCACTTTGATACCCCCCCCTTTCTTTTCAGACCTAATTTTCAGTTCTCTAGATACTTCAAATGACAAAAAGTTCAATCCAGAAGCCACCCCCACCCCGCTCGCAAGATTCCTGTTACAAAACATCTTGGTATCCAAGCCCTGCAAAAATTGTCCATCGCAAGCACCGCATGCGAGAGTTCCATGCACAGCTTCACATCTCCTTCTGCTAGCAGCTCTATGCACCGCAAGGGCCCACATCATACACAGCGCTAGCAATGTACCTATTGTACCACAATCCCGTTCTGGGGTGAAGACACTGCTTACACCACCCCGTTTAGATTTAGCTCCCAAGACCCTGTATTTTACCCCTGTGGTCAGTTCCTTAGACCCCCATTTTAGGCTTTCGAGAGGCACAACCCCAATAAAAATATAATTTGAGTGTCCCCCCCTGGCACACCTGTCGATCGTAAAAAATGGTGGGGGTGAGCCACGGGCGAGACAAAAAATGGGGGCCTTGGAGCGAGCTTATTGTAAAAAGGAGGGTTCTCGGAACAGGCTTCAGAACTACAAATGTTTGTGAAAACGGGGGTCCTTGGAACGGATCGCCAGCGTGTGAGTGCGTATGCATCCCTATGGAACGGTCATGTGTGCATGATGCAGCTAGCGCGGCCTCTGCCGGTTGCGCTCGCGGAGAGCTGAGGCGATGGTAGGACTAGCGCTCTGCGGCCGCTTTTCACCAAAATTGCAGCTCATTGTAGCAGACAAATGCGATCAGAACGGTGTAACGAAAAAGCTTTGGAGCGGATTTCTTTCTTCTTTTTTCTCGATAAGAAGAAAATGCTATGCCTTGGAGCGGCTTTCTTTGTTCTTCTTCTCAATAAGACAAAAATGATATGCCTTGGAACAGAAATTTGAGTGTAAAAATGGGGGTCCCCTCCGTGGCACATACCCACTATACATTGTATACCGAGTGCCCCCCCCCCCGGTAGGATCCCCTCTAAAGACACTATAACACTTGCTAGTGTAGCATTGATCCACAAAGAAACCCACTCCTTAATCCCTTCAAATATCAATTACCTAAATCAAAATACCAGTAGTGGGCCAGTATAAACCAGATTAAGTGACCCTCTGAATCAAATAATATCGAAACCATCAAGGTCTACTACCGGCACTAATTTTTCCCAAGAATAATCGGTTACACTTCGTAATTCCGAAGGTTCTTTATTCCGAAACAAGTAAATTGCCTATACCTCGATGTTCGTTAATCCGAAAACGTAAAAGGGTTCGTTAATCCGAACATTTGTAGCGTTATTCCGAAGTGGCGTTATTACAAAGGTTCGATAATTCGGGAACGAAATAAGGATCGATGTTCCGAAGGTTCGTTAATCGAAAACGAAATAAGTTTCATTGTTTCGAAGGCTCGTTAGTCCCAAAATGAAATAAGATTCGTTGATCATTACAATTTCGGACTAATGAACCTTCGGAATAACGAACCTCATTTCGTTTTCAGATTAACGAACCTTCGGAATTACGAACCTCATTTCGTATTTGGACTTACAAACCTTCGGAATTACGAACCTTGGATATACAAACCTTCGTAATAAGGAACCTTCGGAGATATCTGAACCTTTGGAATAATGAAGATTCGGAATTACGAATGTATTGGAATTCCTGATGTAAAATCTAAACTCGACAGTAAAACCTTTGAAGTCCAATTATCAGCTGCCAAATAATGCATGCATGAGGGGCCACACATCTCAGCCCAGTTTTTTAATTATTACCTTATTTTCATGAGCTGTGATTTGACACGTGAGTGATGGGAGTCTGATTGCCCCGTGACAAACATACATCTCTATGCCCACACATACGCAAAGCGGCGGGGCCCTCTGTGTTTGTTCACGCTCAATGTCCATTTATTCACTTTATCCATTGATATAAGAAGACTGGATGGAGCTCACATGCTGCAGCGCACACATCCTGGAAGCCACAGGAGTATTCCATGACACATTTAACAATACCGGTATCTATTGGGCCAGATACCAACACATAAGAAATAACACACACATGCGAAAGTAAAGTGTAGTCTTATTGTGTGAGCTTGACCCTTATGTCTAAGTATTTCCAGTGGCCTCAAAAGAGTTTTATGTGGCTCAATCCAGTTTTCTTATATCAATAACTTTATCACTTACAATTTTATGAACTTCGAGTTTCCACTAATTATCCTTCCTTCTACTTCCACTATTTTGCAATTAATGAAATCCCTGTATGGAAGGGGGGGGGAAGGAAAGAAAATATTTTTAAAATCTAATTAATAAATACTATATGAAAATATTATATGAAAAATCTTGCTAGAGAATTGGTTAAATGTCAGTCATGTGATAAAAAGTAGTTTGGCTATCAATCATTCACTCGCGGTGAATTTTTTGTTTCGCTGATCACTTCATCCCATAGCTTCATAATGCATTGTGTTATTTTGAGTTTGTGCAAAATAAGAGGCTTTTGCCACTCAATTTTTAGTTCCATTTTCTCCATTACATGCAGTAATGATCTAGTTGCATGCGCAGTCTACATACGCGCTAGTAGTAAATCATTACGCGAAATAACAGTGCTTTGCCCTTCATTTGTTTTGTTGTGAAATTCTTTTGTGAGGTCACAATTTACCCAATTTGAGCAAGAACCTGATGCTTGTGCACAATTTACATACATTCTAGCAGGAAAAAAAAACAGAGTTTAAGGAAACCTTAATCTCTTAAGATACAATTTCCTTCTTTTTGAGAAGTATAAATACCAGGGAACCATTGCATGAAACTTTTGCCAGAGTTTTTTCAAGTGCAATTTTCAATGGAATAATTTTTTTGCACAGTTTTTGTTTATTTGCCAGAGTTTTATTATGGCAAAAAGTTTTATGCAACGGTTCCCAGGTGATAATTGGTTTCTTTTTTTAATCGTTCTTCCACATGTGACATATAAAGCATAATTATATCATATTCAGCTCTTGATTTCATTTGATGAGGCAAACTATCTCTCTCGCGGTGAGTTGGATGTACTCGCTATCTTTCCTCAGATTTGCTTCGGAAAGATAGCAACATCCAGCTTACCTGGAAAATCATCACCTTCACCAACGGTGACTATTTGCTCACTATTACTGAATTACACAAATATCTCTGATATTTGGGGTGTGCTGCGTTGCCTATGAAATTGCCGCCAATGCTGACCAAATCACCATTTTGCATCTTCATCTCTATCCAACCAAACTTACACTGGAAAGCACTGAAGTGGGCCAACATTCCCATCACTAATCATTACAGGGTTAAAACACAGTTTCATATTTTACCCAGCATTAAAATAAAATATACTCACATTTCACAGAAAATACTAATTTTCACATAAATTTTTTTATTCTTCCTACATGATACCTACATGTCGGCATTTGGTAATTGACTCTGAAAAGAAATATCATGGAATGCTTGGTCTTCAAGTAACTCGATCCGCCCATTTACCCAAGACCTGGAGAAAAAAAATGTTTGTTTGAAACAATTGAAAACTACCTTTAAGAGAAACTGACTTTTCACACTAAATTTGCATTCAATCTAAACACACTTTCAATAGATTAAAATTCTGTTCAATCTGTAGAATAAAAAGCAGTTTGAACTTCATTTGGCAAAAGACAAAGTCTTCGATCAGCTCAAGTTTGATCAGGACAGATCACCAATTAGATCACCTTCACAGATCACCTTCTTTCTGAGGTCATGAACCAATTTTGAGAAACTTGTGTTTAATTTCTAGCTTTTAGAATTTACTTTTTTATTTTGAATACCAACACAAGTGATCGATCATGAAAAATAAAAGACTCTGAAATTTAACGAGATATTTAACAATTTGCATCTCATTAGAAATTAACAAATTAAAATTATTCTTTGATTCTGGATTGACTCAGACCTCTGAGACACTTCGTGATGCCGATGACCAATTATATCAATATATATAAATGTATATTTTTTCGATAGGATCGAAACCTTTATTTTGTATCCTTATTATTACAGTGCCACTGATATTTCGTGTTTAAAAGGTTCCTTCATATACAAATCATGGCTGAGACACTCAGAAATAAGAGTGTTCATTACATTTCGATTATGAATATTCATCAGATTCCGGTTGTAGGATTTGAATTCTCCAATCATCAACTCCATCATCATTGTCATCATTTTCATCACCATCATCATCATAATCACCAACAGCAAATTACATGATTGCGTGCGCTCTCCCTCTCTATCTTTCTCTTTCTTTTGCTGCACTCTCACAAAGTTACTGACTTTTCTGAGCTTTCTAAAAGGTTATTAATTTTCATAAAAATATTAAAAGATTGATCTACTGTGAAAAGGAAGGCGTGTTGATTTTACCCTGATGAATCATTTACCTCGGTTCATATAATTTGGAGTGATACTAGCATGGACCCCAGGAATTCCATCGATTTTGAGGTCAAAAGGACAAAGGTCAAGTCACCACCTTCCACTTTTGTTGCTTGACTAATAACTCCATTTTCCACGTTACAGGCGGGCGTATTATGTAATAATAATAATAATTATAAATAATTACATTTGTATAGTGCTTCAGTGCACCATCTACATTCCCTGGGGAGTATCCTGGCCAAGCAACGGTTTATCAGTGCGTACATGCCAATCTAATCACATTGACATTCACATCCTACTAGGTATCCATTTAACAGCTGGGTGGAAATTGACAAACGTGGATAAGTGCCTTGCCAAAGAACATACGTGCTGGGTGGGATTTGAACCATTGACCCTTGGTTTAAGAGTCAAGTGATTGAGCCACTACACCACCACACCTACACACTAATGATGTCCTTGAGGTCATTTGAGATAACTAATTTCCCATCTACATGTAACTGCGTTGTTCATTCGCTGGCAAACACTAAAAAAATGATTCGTTTTATTGGCACATGTTCAATTGGGAGGAGTTCAATCGTTTAAAACATTTAATTTGCTGGCCGGGGCATGCACATAATGCGCCCGCCTGTAACGTGGAAAACGGAGTTATTAGTCAAGCAACAAAAGTGGAAGGTGATGACTTGACCTTTATCCTTTTGACCTCAAAATGGATGGAATTCCTGGGGTCCATGCTAGTATCACACCAAATTATATGAACCTAGGTTAAGTTAAACTAAATTCATTGCATTTACAAAGACTTCAGGAAGGTGAGATGAAAACATGTTACTGAGACCTTGACCTTCGACCTTTTGATCTCAAAATCAATAGGCATCCTGTGATCCGTGCTAGTATTATACACACCAAATTATGTGAGCCTAGATTAAGTTAACCCTAAAAGGACTTGGGGGCCATCATGCCCCCCAACCCTTGGCGCAATATTTCGAAACGAAAAAAGATAACGCTGTAAAATTTTACAAATTTTTCTTTGAAGTCTCGCAAAACCTTGAGACCAACTTCGCAACATACGGATATAGCGTCACGATGGTATGTGACTTTTAACAAGACAATGTCATGCCGAAAATGGCACATTTTTAATACTTTTTTTACAAAGTCTAAGGGAGATGAAATTCATAAGAGGGTGATTGTTTTTTCATTCTATTTGGTCTGCTTAATTTAGGGTTTAATTGATAAATGGTCTGTTATAATTTCCATTGAAAAAGAGCAATGAAAAACGAAGAAATAAAAAAACAAAGAAATACATGTACATGTACAAAGGAAAAATTCACTTTCACAATTTTTCTTTATGGAAACCTTTAAATTAAATTTGAAAAAATGACATCTGGAATAAAAAAGAAAAACTAAAGTGAAATTGGATGTTAAATATGCAAATAATGTTTTCCATGAATAGATTTGCATATTTTATTCATAATAAATAAAAAATAATCATTTTCGGGAATTTTTTGTATTGGCTAGTAGTTGATGTGGAAAAGAATGTGCGAGCCAAATTTCGGCGTGATCACGTAAACGGCGGCCGAGATGCCCCTCCACTCTGCCCTCAATACATCTGAAATAGCCCAGTCCTTTTAGGGTTAAAGATAAATTCCAGTTTTCGTAATGATCTCAAAATGACTTTTTACAGAATCTAATATAATGACCATCCAAGTGTCTGTTTGTATATTGTGTAATTGCTGAGAAATAAGCAAAATAAGCGCAGATTCGGTCACTTCCGTCGGGTCTTTATTCCAGCAATAATAATACACTGTCCCACGTGTGCCTATCTGTGTTGGTGATCTTCAGTGTGAACATTTTTCAGCGTAGATTTCAAGATTTCACAAAGTTCAGTTTATGTAACTGTACCAGATCTAGATCCTCGATGATATTCTGACAATTAAGCCTGGTTTTACAGACTTTCTCATATGAAATCAGTGTTTACTGCAACTACTGGCATTTCTCTTTAAACACAAGTTATCGCATTTACAAAGAAAAGAAAACGGATGGATGGATGGATTCGTGATACTATAATACATCACGTAGGATGGGCGCATAAAAATGAATAAACAGCCTATGGAAGATATTTACCTTGTTCAAATAATCTATTCAATTACCTATTGAATAGATTCATTCAATTACAACTACTACTACCACACGGCCGTGATCTGGCAAAACTACGTAAGTCATTTTTTGGCGTTTTTCAGTTTTTTAGTGTTTCTTATAATATTGAATACGCTCTTTCATCTGTCAAAATTTCAAATTCTAACTCCAATTATTTTGGGAGATTCGAAATCCAGTTTTTGTAAAATTCTCTAAAAAATCACTAAATTTAAAAGGCAGAACTAAGTAAGTCGACTTACAAAAGTAGTTTTTCAAGCTTTGACGAGAATTAAAAGGCAAAACTATGTAAGTCTACTTACGTAGTTTTGCCAGAACAATAGCCGCAAAAGAAGAAGGTGATTTATCAGGCAAAACTACGTATCTCCCAAATTCTGCATTTTACCGGTCGCCCTCGTAAATTATACCGCAGAGCGAACGCGCAGCTAACTGTCTGCATGATGGTCTGCCGCCGCGGCTGCACATGCGTTTGCCGATTGTGTGTGCATGCTTCAATGTGTGTAACTTATGTGTAAAAATGCGCGGCAGAGACACCGGATAGTTTTGCCTGATAATTTCGCAATGTTTAAGAGATACGTAGTTTTGCCTGATAAGTCTTTGCCATGCGGAGGACATACGTAGTTTTGCCTGATAAACATTTGCCACGCGGCCGCGTACCTTGTGACATACGTAGTTTTGCCTGATAAACATTTGCCACGCGGCCGCGTACCTTGTGACATACGTAGTTTTGCCTGATAAACATTTGCCACGCGGCCGCGTACCTTGTGACATACGTAGTTTTGCCTGATAAACATTTGCCACGCGGCCGCGTACCTTGTGACATACGTAGTTTTGCCTGATAAGTTAGAACATACGTAGTTTTGCCTGATAAAAAGCTCGGAGTGTGTCATCGATTTTATCAGGCAAAAGTGCGTATGTTTTAAAAAAAGTGGAAAATTAGAAGATTAAATGAGTAAATCATCTAGTTTTTGGTGCCAATAGCTTATATAAGTTCCGCAGATCAAAGGAAAACAAAAAAAATCGATATACCATTTTCCACTTTTCCAAGAAAAGCAAAAGAAGCAATGTAAAATATTCAAGCTCGAACAGTGATGTAGTTTTGCCAGATCACGGCCGCACAATCACCAATACTAGTACTAATCCTACTCCTACTTCACCTTCTACTACTACTCCTACCACTAGTATGGTAGTGGATCATATTACTGAACACTTTTCATGAATTCAATCATATCAAACACATTATTCTCATAAAACTCACCAAACTTTCACCATAAATACACAATTATCTACAAAATATAAATATATAAAAAATTATGCAGAAATCGTTTTTCCTTCTACCGATATTACAATGTAGCTTCCAGTCGGACCCCTCTTTGCATGTGAAATATTTTGTCACTTGAAAAAGGCATCGTATTACCGAACGTGTGTTTTCTTTAGGAAAAGTTGAGATAACAACAAAAATAACTGATGAGATATTTTTACCATATATCATTATCTTTAGAATATTAAGACTTTGAAAATTTTTCATCATCTTTCTATTTAAGTTCCCTTTGGAAGGATGTTGCAAAGTTTTGAGCGTATGAAATTAATTTCTGACGCATACAATGCATGTGTTCGGTAATACAATGCCGGCCGGTAATACACTCACTCACTATACTACATGAACTACTACTATTACTGCTACACAGTAACTACTCCCACTACTATTTCTACTACTGCTACTACTACTATAACTACTACTACAACTACTACTACTACTACTACTACTACAACAATTACTACTACTACTACTACTACTACTACTACTACTACTACTACTACTACTACTACTACTACTACAATGACTACTACTACAACTACTACTACAACTACTACTACTACTACAACAACAACTACTACTACTACAACTACTACTACTACAACTACTCCTACTACTAGTAATACTACTAATTCTACTATTTCCACTACACTCTTCCCTTACCATCTATTCAGTCCATTAATGTTGTTAAATGCCTTCAAAGAAATATGAGTACCCTGAACGTTTTCTGCTACTGATACTACTACTGCTACTACTACAACTACTGATACTACTACTACTACTGATACTTCTACTACTACTGCTACTGATACTACTACTGATACTACTATTGCTACTACTACTACTGACACTACTACTGATACTACTACCGATACTACTACCGATACTACTACCGATACTACTACTGATACTACTACTGATACTGATACTACTACTACTACTACTACTGATACTACTACTGATACTACTACTGATACTACTACTGATACTACTACTACTACTACTGATACTACTACTACTACTACTACTACTGATACTACTACTGCTACTACTACTACTACTACTGATACTACTACTGATATTTCTACTATTACTACTACTACTACTACTGATACTACTACCACTGTTGCTACTACTACTACTACTAATACTACTAATCCTACTATTTCCACTACACTCTTTATCCGATCTAGGCCAGCCAGGGTATTTTGGGAGATATGGGGGGGGGCCTTGCAGACCTTGAGATCTCTGCCGTAGACTGTGCGAAAAACAATAAAAAGTTAGATTTGTGTGGAACAGGGCTTCGGCACCGAGTACAATGGCAATGATTCTCTTACCATCTAATCATTGCATTAATGTTGTTAAATGCCTTCGAAGAAATATGAGTTCCCTGAACGTTTTCAAAGTCTCTGTATGCATACATGTAAAATGGGGAAAAACAAACATGCATTAATATTTTGAAACTACACTGCATGACATAGTAGCTAGTGGTTCTCAGTCCAAAACATAATTTTGTTTTATCAATACATGTAGATAAAAGTACGCATGTACAGTTGTTGTAAACATGTTCGCTTCATGATTTTTCTGTATATTAAATTGCTTTCGTGTTTGATTTTTAATGAAATCTTTATATGAAGGAAAAAAAAGGTTGCATTCATCATAATGGCTTCCTATTTGTTCACACAAACATGTTCATATATAGCTTTATTTCACACATCTGTAATCTACCTGCCCAAAAGCAAAAAGTAGAATGCCTCTGGCGGTCTCACCTGCATCACGCAATTCAATATAGCAGCAGTGCTGACTTTGAAAACTTATAACTCGCACAAGATGTTCAGTGATACTGTATGGTTACTCTTATTTCCATGTTTCATGAACTAGACCAATACACTGACAGAGATATGATGGTAATTCAACAAATACCCCAACGTGGCCAAAGTTCACTGTCCTTCCATGAACTTATAACCTTGATCATGAGACCTGAAACTCGCACAGGATGTTCAGTGATGCTTGATTACTCTTATGGCCAAGTTTCAGGAGTCAGATCCTTAAACTTTCAAAGTTATGTTGGTAATTCAACAGATACCCCCATTATGGCCAAAGTTAATTGACCTTTGACCTTGGTCATGTGATCTAAAATGTGCAAAGGATGTTCAGTGATACTTGATTACTCTTATGTCCAAGTTTTATGAACTAGACCAACATACTTTCAAAGTTATGATAGTAATTCAACAAATACCCCCAATTCGGCCAAAGTTTATTGACCCTAAATGACCTTTGAACTTGATCATGTGACCTGAAACTTGCAAAGGATTTTCAGTGATACTTGATTACTATTATGTCCAAGTTTCATGAATCAGATCCATAAACTTTCAAAGTTATGATGGTAATTCAACAGATACCCCAATTCGGCCAAAGTTCATTGACCCTAAATGACCTTGACCTTGGTCATGTGACGTGAAACTCATGCAGGATGTTTGGTGATACTTGATTAACCTTATGTCCAAGTTTCATGAACTAGGTCCATATAATTATTTTCTAAGTTATGATGACATTTCAAAAACTGAACCTGAGGTTAAGATTTTGATGTTGATTCCCCCAACATGGTCTAAGTTCATTGACCCTAAATGACCTTTGACCTTAGTCATGTGACATGAAACTTAGGCAGAATGTTAAGTTATACTTGATTAACCTTATGGCCAAGTTTCATGTACTAGGTCCATATACTTTCTAAGTTATGCTGTCATTTCATAAACTTAACCTCAGATTAAGATTTGATGTTTACGCCGGAAAAAGCGGCGCCTATAGTCTCACTCTGCTATCAGGTGAGACAAAAATGGCCCAAATTCACAAAGGTGGTTTTGAAAACAATTGGTTGAACCCATGGTTTACACAGATTTCCTGTATAAATTACGCTTATTTAACACATACATGTATATTAAAAGAATGTCCAATTCTGATGCACACAACCAACACAGTGTGTGAAATTGATGCCTGTTACCATGGTTGAGTACGCTATTATATTCACGAGTCTATTGTTTTGAATTAATGAGTATACTGTTTTGATGAATTAACTGTTTTCAATAAATGAGTAGACTGTTTTCGACTGTGAATAAATCTTGATAATCAAATTGGTGTACTGTGACAAAAGCACGCACCAGTACAGTACAATCGATGGTTTTCAAAACCACCTTTGTAAGTTCGGGCTAATAAGTCCCACTGGAAGGTTTTCTGTAAAGAGGCAAAATAGCTATTTGGTCTTCAAAAAGCAAAAAAATCAGAAAATTTGCTCATGTGAAAGAGAAATTATTCCACAAACCTTGGAGATGTAAAGTTGAGAAGCAAGAGTTTCTTTGAGACCATTTGAATAAAAAAATAAAAAAAGTTCTAGGAATTTCGTTCTCAATGATAGACAACACACAGTATTGGTTCAGTTTGTGTTCCCTGCAATGTAATGATCATAAACATAGACTGGTAGAGGTTCTCATCTATCATGCTGAGATGCACCTGCAGAGTAAAGATCTAGCTGATATGTGGACATTTACCATTCAAGAGGCTTCAAGCCTTACATTGGACAGTGTGATAGATGGATGCTTTACCAGCACCGTCTTTGGAATAGACCCGTTTCCTAATGTAGTCAAATTTATGGATGTTTCTTCCCTCGGGGCCTAGTAACGAGTTATTCCATTAACCTGTACCTGAAAATGGTATTTCAATACTTGGAATCCACTTTGCATACATTAGCTGTTGCTATGTCGGGCAAACCTCAGGCAAGCTTTCTGGTTTTCAGAGGCAACCTTTGTTAACCTGGTATGCATAAAATTTGACTATGTTAGTAAACCGGTCTATTGAGGGCAAATAAACATCGCGCTAATGCCAAAATAAAAAAAATAAACAAACATTTTAAAAATTGATCACCAACACGAGTAAGGGATCTACAATATTCATCCATATTTTTATAAATTTGACCAGCCACCCAAAAAGCGGCAACAAGGAAGCCAAAATAAATTTTGATGTTTATATTGAGTGTAAAAGGCACATCCTATTAAAGTATTAACGTATAAGTCGTGAAAATTGTTTAACAATAACTCTGTAAAGCACTTGATTAAAGCAGAAGAGACCAAACGACAGCTTCAAAATGTGGGGTTCATAGAGCACTCTCAGTGCAATTTCCAAGCAGTCCACGAGATAGGGTGTCAAAGAAACTCTTGTACCTTGCATTTTATTCAACTTTACAACAGTGGTGTAGAGATGGGAGGCTGAGGTGCTTGCCCCCCCCCCCCCCAAAAAAGGAAAATATCACTACCAAGAAAACAGGTGGAGCACCTCTAGCAGTCTCGCTTGCATTACGTGATTCAATATCGCAGCTGCAGTGCTGACTTTGAAAATGACTATAAAATAATTATTCACAAAAACACCATTCATGTAATATTATCCTACTATGTTCACTGACCTTTAATGGCATTTGACCTTGATCAAGTGACCTACAACTTGTGCAAGATGAGCATTTATATTGAATTATCCATATGTCCACATTTTATTGACTATATCCATAAACTTTAAAAGTAATTATGATTATAATTATTAAAAAAATTACCTACAAAATGGCCAAAATTGATTGACCTTAAAAGACCTTCGACCCTTGTCATGTGACCTGAAACTCACATAGGATGTTCAGTGATATATGATTACCTTTATGTCCAAGTTTTATGAACTAGCTCCATAAACATTAAAAGTCATGATGGAAATTCAACAAATACCCCCATCATGCCCAAAGTTCATTGACCCTAAAAATGACCTTTGACCTTGGTCACATGACCTGAAACCAAGGAAGGATGTTCAGTCATACTTGATTTACCTTGATTCCAATTCATGAACTAGGTCCATATAACTTTTTAAGTTATATGATTTGAAAAAATTAACCTTAGATTAAGATTTGATGTTGACAACGACACCATCATCACCTCCAGAAAAGCGGTGCCTATAAACTCGCTCTGCTATGCAGGCATGACAAAAATGAGGAATTAAGTAAAGAAAGGGAAAAAAGAAGGGTGAAATACAATATTATATTCTGAATGTCAAAATCAATCACAAATTGGATTTTTGTCATCAAAAATGTCAAAATTTTTGATTGGTTGATTGCTCAGTCGCATTTTCTAAATTTGTCTGATGTGCCATATATGGCCCCCTCAATTTTTTTTGCTCCATACACCACTGCTTTACTACTTCAAATATTTAAACAGCGAAAGAAGAACTCTTTCAGATAAGCTCATTTTCTTATGTATTTTTTGTTTGTTTTGAAGACCAAATTACCAAATTTAACTTTTTACAGAGAACCTTCCCCAAGAACTTATTTATGTGTTTTGGGCTAGCAGGTCAAAATTATACATACCATATGGGCAATAGTATTCAACCCGGCATAATTCAAAGATTTGGACAAATTTCCCCAGATATTTAGAAATAGGGAATTTATCTCAATTTCATACTTTCGTTATTTCCAGGGTAATCTGTTGTTGGTATTTTCTTAATCTGCCGAATATATGCGCGGAGGATTGAATTATGCGGCAATGACCTTTTGCACTGAATTGCACTAGTATTCAACCTAGTGATGATAGATAGCGAATCTCAAAATGGTTTGGATTGCTAAACTAAGTCTAGATCTACGCAAGTCTCTGGCTTTAATTCTCTGTTTGGTCTCATCTCAAATAGTCTAGTCCATAGTCGGATGGGACAAGGGCAGATTGAGAGACAGGGCCATCTTTCATTGCTGGGTTTGAATATTTATGCCAAAAACAATCACCGTATAATTCGATAGCCCACGCACACAGTTGACGGGTGAAGAAAAAAATAACGCATAAAAGAAATAACCAGCATTTGCTCTTGGAAATAAGATAGGTCTGAAATTAAGGTGAATTCCATATTACTATACATTTGAGGAAACTCTCCAAACGGGTTGAATACTAGCGCCCTTACGGTACGCAATTTGGTATACTTACAAGGTATGTGCTGTAATCGAGGTAAAGGCGAAGGAGTCTATTTGAACTATTGGGTTATTTTTAAGGTCAATATACCTAGGAGTGAAATGAAAAAATATATAATGATCAACATGATAGAGGGTAAACTGTTATTCCATTTTGAAATAGCACATTTTTAGTTTGAATAATGATCTGACATTTTGTTTAATAATATTTGACATTTTATGGTTAGATGTACTGTGTTAAAAACAAACATTAGTTTGACAAAGCAAAAATAATAAGTAAATAAACTGGAAATGGGGGGTAACTGGGTATTAGACTTAAAGGCAATGCTCAGCGATAAAAATATCTAAATAGAGTCAAATTCACAGAGCAAAATGCTAAAAATTTCATCAAAATCTGATTACAAAGAGCGAAGTTATGAAATTTTTAATTTTAGCAATATATTGTAAAAACGGTTATATGCACGTTGTCATGAATATTCATTAGATCAGCTGATGATGTCATATCCCCACTTTCCTTGTTCTTATTTTATTACATTGAAATCATAATTGTTACATTTTTTCATACACATGTGAATGATATGTCTTCTTTAGTATGAAATAATTTGGAGGTAATGAATATCTAATGCATTTAATCAGCTGTTATTCCAAGATTTTGGTTCTTAAAGAAAAAAACTATGAATTTCATACAATAAAATGCAAAAGAACAAGAGTGGATATGACATCATCAGTTTGCTCATTGAATATTCATGAAGAAATGCCCAGAGAACTGTTTCACCAGAATAATGCAAATCTTAAAAAATGACATAACATTTTTATTCTTTGGCTGATTTTGATCAAATTTTCAGTGACTGAATTGTTTGTCTGTTTTTTTCTTAATCTGTTCAAATCATATTATTTTTCTGCCTGGAGTACCCCTTTAACAGTGTAATGATATTCAAGCACTGGGCATTATGGCGTTCGCCTGTAATCCAAGGTGCATGAGGTAGGGAATTTACAAAGTGATGGAGAGGCTTGAGGTTCAAGACCATGTTACATCTTTCGGATGGTGATGCTAAAGGTCGGTCCCAGATGTAAATAATCATACCTGATTGATACACGTCTGAAAAAACTCAATTACACACACACACACACACACACACACATGTGGCTTTACTACAGGTGAGCAGACTAATTGAATGCAGAAGAAAAACAAAACTATAATAATATAATAATAATCCCTAGCTGTACAAAGCCTATGAGAATTAAAGAATTCAGTGGTAAAAAGGGTAAACAAAACATCTATAAGCGATTTCGTTTCTCGCCCACTCATGAAAATAACCAGATATATTGTGATTTGTGAGGGCAGGAACAGAATTGCATCAAAACTTCATTGTGAAATACAGTAACTGGGATGGAATAACATTTGTCATAAGTCTTGCGAAGTAAACTTTGACTTTACCATGTAAACTTGTGGAGCCAAGATATGTGCAAACAACAGTATATGCGCAAAATTTCGCCAGGATTTTGTGCAAACGCCATGCCGGGGAATGTGCAAATCTGTCAAAATTCATCGACAGCATATGTGCAAACATGACAACGGGATATGTGCTAATGAAAAATTTTCACAGGAAACCTTGAGTAAAGACTACGTTATGTACCCTTGCTTTATAACAGAGTCTTGGTTTGGGGTCTTAATTTTGAAGGTTTTTTAATCACCGGTCTGGAGTAAAGACTACACTCTATATCCATCTTTATTCATCTATATCCATCTTTTTTCATCTATATCCATCTTTTTTCACATGAAATTGACTGGTTGCCAAATAAAAATAAGAACCCCCCCCTTTTTCACATAAATGAGACTGTGGGGTCTTGAAGATTTGTTTGAATAAATGGGTCTGGAGAATCGAGAATACGTTATATACATGTTCTTTATTACAGAGTCTTAGTATTGGATGATGGCGGGGCTTTAATAGTTTTGAATTTGTTTAATCAACCGGTCTGGAGTAAAAGACTAAACTTTATACTCATCTTATTCCACATGAATGAGACGGTGGGGTCTTGAATTTGATCTTTTTATTACTGATATACATGTAACACGGTCTGGGGTAAAAACTACATTCTATATTCATTTTTACAGGTTCTTAATTTGGTAGACGGTGAGGTGTTGCAGTTTTTAATTACTTCTGAAAAAAAATGCTTTAGTACAGGATCATCAAATTTTAAATAACCAGGTCTGGAGCATCAAAAGACTACACTCTATATCCATGTTATTCCAATCGATAGTGGGTCTTAGTTTTCAAGTTTTTAAGTTTTGAAATAACTGGGTCTGGGGTAAAGACTCTTTTCTCATTTACGCATGCTTTAGTACAGATGTCTAAGAGTTTTCAAGATTTTTAACATGTTTTATATAACTGAGTCTGGGGTACAGACCAATATATATACAGTGCGTCCCAGAAAAAACGAAACCGAGATTAAGCGATGATTTATCATAGCTTAATCATAAATACAATAGACAAATGACCTACCAATGTAAAGCTTAGAATCTCCCCTTTCACCTGATATTACTTAGATAATTCCCCATTCATGCATGAGTGAGCAAAAACAATTTGAAGAAAGGATACCAAAAACTCATTTGGCTGGGGGTATCTGAATTTCAAAAAAAAAATCAAATGACTAAAAGGTTCAATATCTGCTCTTTTATTTGATACCTCAATCACAAAAAATGGTCAAGAAGTTAAAAAAGTAATGTTCCCTCGAACGTGTTTTCACCGGTTTCTCACAGACGCTATCGCATGGTTCACATAAGACTTAATGCATGGCTGATCGTCAACAAAACATGATTGTCAAGTGAGTTTGAACACTAGCCTGTAGAACCTCTTAATTTGATGAAATTATTGAAATTCAAGTATTATTTCAAATAACCAGAACTTTGTTATTTCTTGACTATTTTCTGTAATTGAGGTATCAAATTAAAAATGTGGTTTTCTTTTTGAAACCCAAATACAGCCCGCCAAATTACTTTTTGGTATTCCCTCTTCAAATTGTTTTTGATCACTCATGCATGAGTGATAAATTATCTAAGTAATCTCCTTTTCTCTTCTTATCCTCTCTCTCTCTCCTCCCTCTCTCTCTCTCCTCCCTCTATCTCTTTCCCTCCCTCTCTCTTCCTTTTCCTTTTCTCTTTCTATCTATCTTTCTCTACCTCACTTTCTCACTTTTCTTTCTGCATGATCTGCTTTCAGATGATTAGGATGTGTGCTTGTATGGTGTGTTCGGCGTGTGTGTGTAAGAGTGTTGAATGATGGCCAGCCACTTTGTTTATCTTTTTTTCTTCCCCCGCCCCTTTTGTATATTATGTATTGTATCAATTTTAATGTGTTGTATATATGTTGGGCCCCAATTCACAAGCACTGCTTCTTATAGGGGTCCAAAACTTTCATTGTATTTTTCTTTGTTTTTATGATTGGTTGAATAAAAGATAAACTGAAATGAAGAAACAGAAAAAATTTCAGATGAAAGATGAGATTCCAAGCTTTACAATCGTAGGTCATTTGTCTATTGTATTTGTGATTAAGTTATGATAAATCATTGATAAATCTCAGTTTCGTTTTTTGTGGGATGCACCGTATATACATGCATACATACATATGTATATATAAATATATATATATATATAATATATAGTGCGTCCCAAGAAAAAACAAAACCGAGATTAAGCGATAAATATCATAACTTAATCACAAAAACAATCAACAAATGACCTACCATTCTAAAGCTTAGAATCTCCTCTTTCATCTGATATAACTTAGATTATTCCTTATTCGCGCATGAGTGAGCAAAAACAATTAGAAGAAAGGATACTAAAAAACTCATTTGGTGGGGGGTATCTGAATTTCAAAAATAAAATCACATGCCCCAAAAGTTCAATATCTGTTCTTTTTTTGATACCTTGATCACAAAAGATGGTCAAGAAGTAAAAAAGTTATGTTCCATCAAAACAATGATTGTATTTTCTTAATTTCATTAAATAAACGGTTTTCACCGGTTTCCCACAGAAGCTATCACATGGTTAACAAAAGACTTAATGCATCGCTGATCGTCAACAAAACGTTGTGTCGAGTGAGTTTGAACGCTAGCCTGTAAAACCTCTTCATTTTATGAAATTATTGAAATTCAAGCCCTATTTCAAATAACCAGAACTTTATTTCTTGACCATTTTCTGCAATTGAGGTATCAAATTAAAGAACAGATATTGAACTAATTAAAAATGTGGTTTTCTTTTTGAAACCCAGATACAGCCCGCCAAATTACTTTATGGTATCCCCTCTTCAAATTGTTTTTGCTCACTCATGCGTGAATGATAAATAATCTATGTAATTTCAGATGAAAGATGAGATTCTAAGCTTTACAATCCTAGGTCATTTGTCTATTGTACTTGTGATTAGGTTATGATAAATCATTGATAAATCTCGGTTTCATTTTTTGTGGAACGCACTGTATATATACACATATATATATATATATATCATATCATATATATCATGACCTCTGTCAACTTTGACCTTTGGCTTTCATACCTCCAAAACAAACTTTAACTTCATCACTCCTATATGCATATTTGGAACAAGTTTGAAGAAATAGGGAATAAAACAATACCTAAAATTGGCTCCATGAAAGGCATTCTTCTCAATGCGGCTGATACGGTTCCCGCTCAAACCACTAGAAATGGAATTGAAATTTGTAAGTAGATAATTCACAAATATTACGAATTACATACAAATAGAGGCTACTGAATGAATACTGAAACTAAATTATTCAAGGAATATTCATATTTTGAAAATTGATTTCTCTCATTGTTACTACTATAATCATTGCCATCATCACAAAAGTTATTTTTTATACAAATTTAGCTACCTCATTATCATTATCATTAACGGTTCCAAAGTGTAATGATAATAATAGTAAGCAGTTCTTGTAAGGGCATATCACAATTATGAAAAATGTCTCTATGCGCTCTAAGTGTAACACTCTAACACTCTAAGTGTGATAGTATAGAATTCAGTTATTTTCTGCTTGGTGATGATGAAAAAGAAAGAGGAAGAACAATAATGATGTTGATGACGGTGGTGAAGTTGTTGGTAATGGTGAGATAGTATGGTGATGTTGGTGATGATGATGGCGATGATGATGGAGATGATTATGATGAAGGTGATGATGGAGATGACGATGATGATAATGATGATGGTGAAGATGATGACAACGATGAAGGTGAAGAAGATGATGATGATGATTATGGTAATGACAAATATGATGATGATGATGATGATGAAAAAGGAGATGGAGATAATGTCAAGCATTAAGAACAGAAAATCTCCCCCCCCCAAAAAAAATAATAATAATAATAAAAATAAAAAGGATAAAAAGAAAATAAACCAATACAGATCTAAAAAAATATGGGTCTACTCACAAACTTTTTCCAGCAGAGTTCAGAAAAGTCCAAGACCTGATAATACCGATTCTGCTTCCTTTAAAGAGGCTGAAAATTCAACATATGAAGCACAATTTCAATGATACCGGCGACGAAAAGAAAAATCCATATTATATTTTTAAAAGTCAAATCTGAATATAGAAATACTCTGATTTTTTTTCCCAATTGATGGTGGGCCCGGCAGCCACTGTACGGGCAGTGCCAGATCAACATAGCTCTATCCCTTGAATTATAAAATGCCAATTAAGTAGGGGAGCAGCTAGGGATGTCACTAGGTGTCCTCCAAAAACCCTTGAATTTTCTTTGCTTGAAGGGCAGTGTCCAAGGCTGCAACGATTCTAATCCATCCTGAGACCAGACAGATCCCTTGGACAATCGCACAGTTTTGGTTCTTCATTTTTGTTTGTGTGTGTTTTTCAAATGTGGCTTCTTACCTCGTTGTGATCAATGACTTTGAAGACAAGGTTTGAAAGACTGACGGTAGTTGTTGGGTGCTGCTTCTAGCATGCACGCCTGCTTTTTTGATGCACGCCTTTTCTTGCATGTTCACGCAAATCCTTTTTGACAGCTGAAGCATACTTATTATTATTATTTGTTTGGCGTCACCTGTGCCTGGGAGGCGAAAAGCGAACTGAATCACTGTGACCCGCAGGTCTCTCCTCCCGATATAACTGATTGGGGGGAATGCAGTTGGACCACTACATCGGGGTTTCCCCCTACTCTTATACGAATAGTGCAATGGGTTCTTTACGTGCAAAGGTGGTGACTCTCCTCTACACGGGGCCTCCATTTAACGTCCCATCTGAGGGACGGAGTGTTTTCCATTGTAACATAGCCTGCATCTATGAAACATGGGAGAGACGTTTACACACAACACACTCGCTTCAGTCATCTGCCCGGGGTAGACTCGAACCCATGATCTTTGGTCGACGGGCAGACGCGTTACCGACTGAGCCAACATCGCTCTCTTTTTGCTTTTTGCACCAAATACACAAAGCAACACCGGGTTGGTTTATCTTGTGAACATATTCTGACATGAAATCTCCATTGTTATCTTTATCCTCCATCTATGACCGGATCCATTTGTTCTTAATGTTTAGTTTGAATGCCTTAAACTCCCTGCAGACATAGTTAACTCATTATTCTTCAAAAATAAATTAAATATCAATCAATACTCAAGCCACTCAACATGTAGCCTGCTATTCAAGTCAGCGTGATGTGCCAATCCTTGCATATTTCTTATTGAACCATACAGATACAGATTGATATTGTCCGTCCTCTCTATCACTGTCGTATTCATCTTAGCTTTTTATATCCAGTGCAGTGGCAGAGAATCATAATCCAAACACTTTGGTGATGGTGGTCACTAGTATTTTACCACAAATTTGTCAAATTCAATGGAGAAGTTTGATGATAGTACACAAAAAATATCCAGTTAGAAAAAGGTATAAGCGATGTTGTGTCTCGCCCAATTGTGAAAGTAACTAGAAATATTGTGATTTGCGAGGGCACGCAACAGAATGGTATCAAATGTTAATTAACTGGGATGGAATAACATCTGTCATAAGAGTCTTGCACATAAACTTTAATGTTGACCTCAAAATGACCTTTGACCTTACCATGTGACCTTTGAACACAATAAAATGAAGGTATCCTAAGTACAACTACATGTACAACCCAAGTTTGGTTCAAAAGTGACTTACGGTTGCAGAGCTATGTCATGACAATGACCTCAAAATGACCTTTGACTTTACCATCTGACCTCTGACTGTGCATTGATATGTAGGTCTCCTATTTGGTTGAAAAGTGACTTACGGTTGCAGAGTTATGTGTCATAAGAGTCTTGCTTGTAAGATTTAATGTTGACCTGAAAATGACCTTAAAGCTTACCATGTGACCTCCAACTGTAGCATAACATGCAGGTCCCCTTAACTTCATCTACCATCTAAGTTTGGTTGAAAAGTGACTTACGGTTGAGTTAAACTACATACAGTATGTAGACAAAGTCTGAACAATCAGTGTGGAACACAGTGTGAACATGCCTTAACCCTATCTAGGCCGGGGGGAGGCCTCGGAGGCCCCCCTCAACGAATCGCGCGATATTTTCTCCGTGCGAAATTTTTTGACCGCGCCACTCGCTGAGTTTTTACTTTCAAGTCTTGCGCAACTTTTGAGACCAATTTTGCGTCACCCGGGTATGTGGTTCTGAAATTATGCAACATTATGTAAGTGCATGTCAGACCGAAAATTGCTCAAAAACGTGATTTCGTGTACAAAGTCAATGCAAATTGTTTTTCCAACCAAATTTCATAAATGTATGATTATTTTTAGTTTTGCTAGTCTAAATGTATTCATTTTATGCTTTTTATGATCACAGAAGAGTCCCCAACAAATTTCATTGAAAAAACAATGAAAAACAAAAGGTAAAAAGAACAAAGAAATACATAAGAAATTGCAAAAAACAATATAATACATAAGAAAATGATTTGATATCACAATTTTTTTCATGTACTCTTGCTTAGGACACCACAAAGAGTTTCTATACCAAAAATTAGTACATTTGGAGCTTTATTTAGGGAATTAGAGGAAAAAGTATGATTTCGCATACTAATTACGCATAAATTAGCATAATCACTTAATAGCGATTCGCACGAAATAAATTACTATACAATCTTATAGACTATGTCCAAGGCAACCCGTGTGTCAATTTTCGGCGCAATCGCGCGGTCGACAGCCGAGATCTCTGGGGGGGCCTGGGAAGCCCCCCCCCCGGCCATAGGAACTCCCAAAATACCCCGGCCTAGATAGGGTTAATACTGTGCATTATATACAGCATGTAGACAAAGTCTGAACAATCACAGTGTGGAACACAATGTGAACATGTCTTCATACTGTGCAATATATACAGTATGTAGACAAGTCTGAACAATCATTGTGGAACACAATGTGAACATGTCTTCATACTGTGCACTTAATACAGTATGTAGACAAAGTCTGAACAATCAGTGTGGAGTACTGTGTGAACATGTCTTCATACTGTGCACTATATACAACATGTAGACAAAGTCTGATGAATCAATGTGTAACACAATGTGAACACGTCTTCATACTGTGCAATATATACAGCATTTAGACAAAGTCTGAACAATCAGTGTGGAACAGAGTGTCAACACGTTTTCCTACTGTGCACTATAAACAGTATGTAGACAAAGTCTGAACAATCAATGTGGAACACAATGTGAAAATGTCTTCATACTGTGCACTATATACAGTATGTAGACAAAGTCTGAACAATCAGTGTGGAGCACAGTGTGAAGATGTCTTCATACTGTGCACTATATACAGCATGTAGACAAAGTCTGAACAATCAGTGTGGAACACAGTGTGAACATGTCTTCATACTGTGCACTATATACAGTATGTAGACAAAGTCTGAACAATTAGTGTGGAACACAATGTGAACATGTCTTCATACTGTGCACTATATACAGTATGTAGACAAAGTCTGAACAATCACAGTGTGGAACACAATGTGAACATGTCTTCATACTGTGCACTATATACAGTATGTAGACAAAGTCTGAACAATCAGTGTGGAACACAATGTGAACATGTCTTCATACTGTGCACTATATACAGTATGTAGACAAAGTCTGAACAATCACAGTGTGGAACACAATGTGAACATGTCTTCATACTGTGCACTATATACAGTATGTAGACAAAGTCTGAACAATCAGTGTGGAACACAATGTGAACATGTCTTCATACTGTGCACTATATACAGTATGTAGACAAAGTCTGAACAATCACAGTGTGGAACACAATGTGAACATGTCTTCATACTGTGCACTATATACAGTATGTAGACAAAGTCTGAACAATCAGTGTGGAACACAATGTGAACATGTCTTCATACTGTGCACTATATACAGTATGTAGACAAAGTCTGAACAATCAGTGTGGAACACAGTGTGAAGATGTCTTCATACTGTGCAATATATACAGTATGTAGACAAAGTCTGAACAATCACAGTGTGGAACACAATGTGAACATGTCTTCATACTGTGCACTATATACAGTATGTAGACAAAGTCTGAACATGTCTTCATACTGTGCACTATATACAGCATGTAGACAAAGTCTGAACAATCAGTGTGGAACACAATGTGAAGATGTCTTCATACTGTGCACTATATACAGTATGTAGACAAAGTCTGAACAATCACAGTGTGGAACACAGTGTGAACATGTCTTCATACTGTGCACTATATACAGTATGTAGACAAAGTCTGAACAATCAGTGTGGAACACAATGTGAACATGTCTTCATACTGTGCACTATATACAGTATGTAGACAAGTCTGAACAATCACAGTGTGGAACACAATGTGAACATGTCTTCATACTGTGCACTATATACAGTATGTAGACAAAGTCTGAACATGTCTTCATACTGTGCACTATATACAGCATGTAGACAAAGTCTGAACAATCACAGTGTGGAACACAATGTGAACATGTCTTCATACTGTGCACTATATACAGTATGTAGACAAAGTCTGAACATGTCTTCATACTGTGCACTATATACAGTATGTAGACAAAGTCTGAACAATCACAGTGTGGAACACAATGTGAACATGTCTTCATACTGTGCACTATATACAGTATGTAGACAAAGTCTGAACATGTCTTCATACTGTGCACTATATACAGCATGTAGACAAAGTCTGAACAATCAGTGTGGAACACAGTGTGAACATGTCTTCATACTGTGCACTATATACAGTATGTAGACAAAGTCTGAACAATCAGTGTGGAACACAGTGTGAACATGTCTTCATACTGTGCACTATATACAGTATGTAGACAAAGTCTGAACAATCAGTGTGGAACACAATGTGAACATGTCTTCATACTGTGCACTATATACAGTATGTAGACAAAGTCTGAACAATCAGTGTGGAACACAGTGTGAACATGTCTTCATACTGTGCACTATATACAGTATGTAGACAAAGTCTGAACAATCACAGTGTGGAACACAATGTGAACATGTCTTCATACTGTGCACTATATACAGTATGTAGACAAAGTCTGAACATGTCTTCATACTGTGCACTATATACAGCATGTAGACAAAGTCTGAACAATCAGTGTGGAACACAGTGTGAACATGTCTTCATACTGTGCACTATATACAGTATGTAGACAAAGTCTGAACAATCAGTGTGGAACACAATGTGAACATGTCTTCATACTGTGCACTATATACAGTACGTAGACAAAGTCTGAACAATAAGTGTGGAACACAGTGTGAAAATGTCTTCATACTGTGCACTATATACAGTATGAAGACAAAGTCTGAACAATCAGTGTGGAACACAATGTGAACATGTCTTCATACTGTGCACTATATACAGTACGTAGACAAAGTCTGAACAATCACAGTGTGGAACACAATGTGAAAATGTCTTCATACTGTGCACTATATACAGTACGTAGACAAAGTCTGAACAATAAGTGTGGAACCCAATGTGAACATGTCTTCATACTGTGCACTATATACAGTACGTAGACAAAGTCTGAATAATCAGTGTGGAACACAATGTGAACATGTCTTCATACTGTGCATTTAATACAGTATGTAGACAAAGTCTGAACAATCAGTGTGGAAAACAATGTGAAAATGTCTTCATACTGTGCACTACATACAGTATGTAGACAAAGTCTGAACAATCAGTGTGGAACACAATGTGAACATGTCTTCATACTGTGCACTATATACAGTATGTAGACAAAGTCTGAACAATCAGTGTGGAACACAGTGTGAAGATGTCTTCATACTGTGCACTATATACAGTATGTAGACAAAGTCTGAACAATCACAGTGTGGAACACAATGTGAACATGTCTTCATACTGTGCACTATATACAGTATGTAGACAAAGTCTGAACAATCAGTGTGGAACACAATGTGAACATGTCTTCATACTGTGCACTATATACAGTATGTAGACAAAGTCTGAACAATCAGTGTGGAACACAATGTGAACATGTCTTCATACTGTGCACTATATACAGTATGTAGACAAAGTCTGAACATGTCTTCATACTGTGCACTATATACAGTATGTAGACAAAGTCTGAACAATCAGTGTGGAACACAATGTGAACATGTCTTCATACTGTGCATTTAATACAGTATGTAGACAAAGTCTGAACAATCACAGTGTGGAACACAATGTGAAGATGTCTTCATACTGTGCACTATATACAGTACGTAGACAAAGTCTGAATAATCAGTGTGGAACACAATGTGAACATGTCTTCATACTGTGCATTTAATACAGTATGTAGACAAAGTCTGAACAATCAGTGTGGAAAACAATGTGAAAATGTCTTCATACTGTGCACTATATACAGTATGTAGACAAAGTCTGAACAATCAGTGTGGAACACAATGTGAACATGTCTTCATACTGTGCACTATATACAGTATGTAGACAAAGTCTGAACAATCACAGTGTGGAACACAATGTGAAGATGTCTTCATACTGTGCACTATATACAGTATGTAGACAAAGTCTGAATAATCAGTGTGGAACACAATGTGAACATGTCTTCATACTGTGCATTTAATACAGTATGTAGACAAAGTCTGAACAATCAGTGTGGAAAACAATGTGAAAATGTCTTCATACTGTGCACTATATACAGTATGTAGACAAAGTCTGAACAATCAGTGTGGAACACAATGTGAACATGTCTTCATACTGTGCACTATATACAGTATGTAGACAAAGTCTGAACAATCAGTGTGGAACACAGTGTGAAGATGTCTTCATACTGTGCACTATATACAGTATGTAGACAAAGTCTGAACAATCACAGTGTGGAACACAATGTGAACATGTCTTCATACTGTGCACTATATACAGTATGTAGACAAAGTCTGAACAATCAGTGTGGAACACAGTGTGAAGATGTCTTCATACTGTGCACTATATACAGTATGTAGACAAAGTCTGAACAATCAGTGTGGAACACAGTGTGAAGATGTCTTCATACTGTGCACTATATACAGCATGTAGACAAAGTCTGAACAATCACAGTGTGGAACACAATGTGAACATGTCTTCATACTGTGCACTATATACAGTATGTAGACAAAGTCTGAACAATCAGTGTGGAACACAGTGTGAAGATGTCTTCATACTGTGCACTATATACAGTATGTAGACAAAGTCTGAACAATCACAGTGTGGAACACAGTGTGAACATGTCTTCATACTGTGCACTATATACAGTATGTAGACAAAGTCTGAACAATCACAGTGTGGAACACAGTGTGAAGATGTCTTCATACTGTGCACTATATACAGTATGTAGACAAACTCTGAACAATCACAGTGTGGAACACAATGTGAACATGTCTTCATACTGTGCACTATATACAGTATGTAGACAAAGTCTGAACAATCACAGTGTGGAACACAATGTGAACATGTCTTCATACTGTGCACTATATACAGTATGTAGACAAAGTCTGAACAATCAGTGTGGAACACAGTGTGAACATGTCTTCATACTGTGCACTATATACAGTATGTAGACAAACTCTGAACAATCACAGTGTGGAACACAATGTGAACATGTCTTCATACTGTGCACTATATACAGTATGTAGACAAAGTCTGAACATGTCTTCATACTGTGCACTATATACAGTATGTAGACAAAGTCTGAACAATCAGTGTGGAACACAGTGTGAAGATGTCTTCATACTGTGCACTATATACAGTATGTAGACAAAGTCTGAACAATCACAGTGTGGAACACAATGTGAACATGTCTTCATACTGTGCACTATATACAGTATGTAGACAAAGTCTGAACATGTCTTCATACTGTGCACTATATACAGCATGTAGACAAAGTCTGAACAATCAGTGTGGAACACAATGTGAAGATGTCTTCATACTGTGCACTATATACAGTATGTAGACAAAGTCTGAACAATCAGTGTGGAACACAGTGTGAACATGTCTTCATACTGTGCACTATATACAGTATGTAGACAAACTCTGAACAATCACAGTGTGGAACACAATGTGAACATGTCTTCATACTGTGCACTATATACAGTATGTAGACAAAGTCAGAACATGTCTTCATACTGTGCACTATATACAGTATGTAGACAAAGTCTGAACAATCAGTGTGGAACACAGTGTGAAGATGTCTTCATACTGTGCACTATATACAGTATGTAGACAAAGTCTGAACAATCACAGTGTGGAACACAATGTGAACATGTCTTCATACTGTGCACTATATACAGTATGTAGACAAAGTCTGAACATGTCTTCATACTGTGCACTATATACAGCATGTAGACAAAGTCTGAACAATCAGTGTGGAACACAATGTGAACATGTCTTCATACTGTGCACTATATACAGTATGTAGACAAAGTCTGAACATGTCTTCATACTGTGCACTATATACAGTATGTAGACAAAGTCTGAACAATCAGTGTGGAACACAGTGTGAAGATGTCTTCATACTGTGCACTATATACAGTATGTAGACAAAGTCTGAACAATCACAGTGTGGAACACAATGTGAACATGTCTTCATACTGTGCACTATATACAGTATGTAGACAAAGTCTGAACATGTCTTCATACTGTGCACTATATACAGCATGTAGACAAAGTCTGAACAATCAGTGTGGAACACAATGTGAAGATGTCTTCATACTGTGCACTATATACAGTATGTAGACAAAGTCTGAACAATCAGTGTGGAACACAATGTGAAGATGTCTTCATACTGTGCACTATATACAGCATGTAGACAAAGTCTGAACAATCACAGTGTGGAACACAATGTGAACATGTCTTCATACTGTGCACTATATACAGTATGTAGACAAAGTCTGAACAATCAGTGTGGAACACAATGTGAACATGTCTTCATACTGTGCACTATATACAGTATGTAGACAAAGTCAGAACATGTCTTCATACTGTGCACTATATACAGTATGTAGACAAAGTCTGAAAAATCAGTGTGGAACACAGTGTGAAGATGTCTTCATACTGTGCACTATATACAGTATGTAGACAAAGTCTGAACAATCAGTGTGGAACACAATGTGAACATGTCTTCATACTGTGCACTATATACAGTATGTAGACAAAGTCTGAACAATCAGTGTGGAACACAGTGTGAAGATGTCTTCATACTGTGCACTATATACAGTATGTAGACAAAGTCTGAACAATCAGTGTGGAACACAATGTGAACATGTCTTCATACTGTGCACTATATACAGCATGTAGACAAAGTCTGAACAATCAGTGTGGAACACAGTGTGAAAATGTCTTCATACTGTGCACTATATACAGTATGTAGACAAAGTCTGAAAAATCAAAGTTTGGAACACACTGTGAAAAAAATCTTCACACTGAGAACTACATACATAAATGTTAAATGTTTCCACAAAGAAAAATTGCATAAGCCAATTTTATCTTTATGTATTTCTTTGTTTTTAGTATTTCCTATGTATTTGCTTTTTCATCTTTTGTTTTTCATTGTTTTTTCATTGGAAACTATTACAGACCATGTAACAAATAAATTAAACCCTAAATTAATGAAGCAAACCAATTAGAATGAAAAATAATCACCCTTCAATGAATTTCATCTCCCATAGACCTTGTACACAAAGTATAAAAATAAGCCATTTTGGGCTTCACATTGTCTCATAAACAGTCATGTGGGTCGTGATGCTATACCCGTATATTAAGAATTTGGTCTCAAAAGTTGCGCGAGACTTTAAAAAAAAAGCTGTAAAATTTTGTTGCGCTATCTGTATGCATTTTGGAAATATCGCGCAAAGCGTTGGGGGCCATCATTCCCCCCCCCCCCCACCAGTCCTCTTAGCGTTAAAGCCTGTGTATAGCTTTTGTAAAGGGTCAATAATGTGATTGATAATCGAATATAATCTAATATGACAGTCTTACTGAAGCGTAGAGACCGTTAGTTATTTTCCAACTGCACTTCTCTGAGAAAATTTCAATTATTCAAATCTTGGATATATAGCGCCCTCTCTCGGCAATGCTTGTTTTGATAAAAAAAATGGGCATTCAAGCACTTATCTTATCTTTAGTGATTAGATATCCAAAAGTTACAGACAATTAAGAACATATCTTGAAAGTTTCAGCCCATTCCATGATTTGGAATAGGATTTAATTGAAAGACAAAAACACACAGATATTTTAATTTGATCGGATGACCCGATCAAGTTAAATTTCCATGTAAAATCGCAAAATTTATCCTGTAAAACACATTTTCATTTCATATCCTCCACATCATAACTGTTATAGGGCATATCCATTCATATTAGCTAGCAATGAATTGGAATAGTGATAGGTGCATTTTGGTGGATTTACCAAAACTATACACAAGCTTTAACTACTTGTGTGAGTTATTGCTGATCGATACTGAAGAGTAATATATCATTTGAAATCTTAGTTTGTGCTTTTTCTGGGGTGGGTGTTCACAAATATCATATCCATTGACCTGGCCACAGAGGATTATCTATTATTCTGAGAGTACTTTGACAATGCTCAGCTCCCTCAGTAACAAAAGCATAAACCTCTGTGGCCAGGACCCTGATAATATCTTCAAATTGCCCAGTGTATGTGTGTACTATCCTGTGAGACACTGTATTTTTTCAAGCATGGGTATACATACCCATAGTCCATCTTGGTTTGTTGCAGGTCTGGAAATGGGAGCTCTATCAATCGATTGTTGTACACGTAGATGGTCCAATAATAATGTTTTGAAAATGTCCCTGGTTCGATATAGGTGAGATCATTATAGCCCATGTCGGTATAGCTCAAGATTGTGTCTCTGAATATGTCCTTTGGTAAGTACTCTATATCATTTCCAAAGAGTTGGCTGTGTGGTAGAACAAGAAAAAAAAATTGTTGTGCCAGCTAGTGCAAGAACACCCTTAGCAAAACATTTTTGCATTGATGCAGAAACGCCCTTTGATACGAAATTACATGATGCTAAAGACACTTCTGCACCTATGCATAAGGGTGCAGTGTTAAGGACGTTCTTGCACCCAAGTGACAGGGGGATGACAAAGATTGAAAAGCAATATAAGACACGTCACCGCACTGGTCAAAGCAAGCACAGGGGAACCGCACTCAATATTAATCAATGGGGTTACCGTTAGGTGCACGCATTGGTCCATTCAAGTGAGAAGCATTTCACCATTGTCAGAAGTTTTATCAGACAAGTCCTGTTCTATCCGACAGTTACTGTATATGCCTCTCAGCCAATCAGAATTAAGGAAAGGTTGTCAGATCTGACTTGTCAGACAAAAATGTTGATGAAACACTCCCTTGAAGAAAACAATCTTGTGAAATACCCCCATTCGTTGATTGTAAGAGAGATAGAGACAGACAGAGAAAAAGATGGGTGACTGTGATAGATAGTGGTGGTGACTGGTCCCGGGGGGGGCCACTCCCATTGACAGATGGATACCATGCGCAACCATGGGGTCCCAAAAAGCACCCTGAACACGAATTTTCCATATTCTGAAAATGCACCCCTAAACAAGTATTGGCGTCTGAAACTCTACCCTTAACAAGTACTGGACACAAATCAATACTCTTGGCAAGTATTCCCTGAAATGAAGCCCTTAACAAGTATTGTTATGTCACAGGTCTGTTGGTCGTCGGTTTTACCTTTACACACCATTTGGTTAAGTACGGCCTTACCTTCCACACCTTGCACAAATCAGACTCTAAACACGTAGTGTTGGGGCAAAAAGGACATTCTTTATAAAACATTTGAATTTTGTTTTATCATCCCGGCAAATTTGACCCTAAACATGTAGCTTTCTTAGCGAAATAGATGCTCTTTTTTTGTTATTTTTGTGTTATTGACACCCTTATCACGTTACGTATGTAACGTGCCCTATCTTGAAAAAGACATCCTTTTTACGTGTTTTTTTGGTCGTGCATGGTATCCACTCGTCAATGTAAGTGCCCCCCCAGGCTGTGGTCGTACTCTGAGAAATGCATCTGAACTATCCCTTCCCAGGATGATAACCGACAGGTATCGGAACTCCTCCATCCCTTATTTCATTCGAACTTTTAACATTCAGTGAATTTACTGTGTGCAATTTTTTAAATCATATTTTTCTTCCTGCTAGCTTATCAAATGCATGTATGCTTAATCTAAGACTATATCTGTATGCATTAATAAATTTTCTCTCATGTACCTGACGTGCGGTATATCTCTGTGATATTTTCTTTTTCTCTCCTCTCTCCCACTTGTTCTCCTCTCTTTTTTCTTTTTCCTTGTTCCCTGATCTCTCCTCCTTTCTTCCACTTTTCTGCAACTTCTCTTTCCGATTTCATCACACTATTATACATGTACAGTATGCTATAAATCTTTAGATAGCTCTCTTTAAACATGTGATTGTCAGTTTGCTCATCCTGGGGATAATTTTGACTTTGATGCTTGCTCAAATGTATTCAAAATTCAAAATCTCTAACAAGTATTGTACAAATTTTATGATTGCATTTAAACATTTCCATGTACCTGTTGTGCAATATTCCCTAACTGGGTGTGATGTATTTTCCTCTTTGCTTTCTCTCTCTTCCCCTTTTCTCCCTTTCTTTCTCTTTTATCTCTCTTTTTGCTCTCTTTTGCTTCTTTTCCTTTTCTGTAGTTTTTCCTTTCATTAATACATCAAACTCCCACTTGCTTCATTCACTTTGGACAGCATTGTTATGCAATCAGTAATGCAAATCATTAATGGTGTATTTTTATATATTCTCCCTTTGATTTGGTGTCTGACTGGCATCTATAATTGATGCTTATCTTTTTCTCTTTTTTTCATCATGGAATTTTCATGTAATGCCTTGTGTACTTATGTAACCTATGATTAGATATGCCCTTTTTAAGATTTTGTCTGACCTTTCCATTTCTCTCTTTCTGTCTTTCTCCCTCTCTGTTTTGCTCTTGTCCACTTGTCTATCATAATCCCCATCATGTCACTTTCTAGTTTGTTTTAACTTCTTAATTGCAATCTTGCTTTTTTTCCTCCTTTATCCTTTTTTCCATCTTTCATTTATTTTTGCTACATCCCCCTCTCTTTGCCTCCCTTTTCTCACCTTTTCACATGCTTACTCTTGCCATGCTTGCCCCCCCCCCTTTCTTAATTCTCACCTGCTTTCCTGTGGGTTTTTTTTAGATTTAATGTGTTTGATTACATGCATCTGCCCATTCAATTTGTTGTTATACTGGTATTACAGTTTTACACATTGTATAATTTTTTTTCCATTTTGTTATTTGTTCAACAATGGTTACTGAATGTTATATATTTATAATACTTTCTCTGTTATGTGTTTTTTATTGTAAAATCACATTGTTAGTATTCTGACTTTTTGATGAGTATTGTTGAATAAAACCAAATTGAATTTGAATTTAAATTTGGTTGAGATGTAGGGGAATATAGCTCAAATTTTTGATAACGTGCTGGCCCATTTACATAAATCAAATTATGTTTATAAATCAATATACAATAAAAATGAAACCGAGATTTAGAGATGATTCATCATAACTTAATCATAAATACAATAGACCAATGACCTACCAATGTAAAGCTTAGAATCTCCTATTTCATCTGAAATTCCTTCGATTATTCCTTATCCATGCATGAGTGAGCAAAAACAATTTGATAAAAGGATTCTAAAAACTCATTTGGCGGCGGGGGGGGGTATCTGAATTTCAAAATGAAAATCATGTCTAAAACGTTCAATATCTGCTCTGTTATTTGATACCTTAATCACACAAAATTGTCAAAAAGTAAAAAGTTATGTTCCCTCAAAACAATGCTTGTATTTCCATAATTTCATTAAATGCGTTTTCACAGGTTTCCCACAGATGCTATCGCACGGTTAACAAAAGACTTAATGCATGGCTGATCGTCAACAAAACAGGGTATCGAGTGAGCCTGAACGCTAGCCTGTAGAAGCTCTTCATTTTATGAAATAATTGGAATTCAAGCCATACTTCAACTAATCAGAACTTTCTTATTTCTCGACCATTTTCTGTAATTGAGGTATCAAATCAAAGAGCAGATATTGAACTTCTTAAAAATGTGGTTTTCTTGTTGAAACCCAGATACAGCCTGCCAGTGACTTTTTGGTTTCCCCTCTTTCTCACTCGTGCATGAATGGAAAGTAATCGAAGTAATGTCAGATGAAAGAGGATTGATTGATTGATTGATAAAAATTTAACGACACTTTCAACACATGTGTGTCATTTAAGTGTCGGACAGTTAATCTGGAAAGGTTACTATAATACAGTACAAATTATCCTAATGCAACTTTACAAAGGAACAGGGTTATAAATGTGTAATTATCACTAATAAATTAATACGTTAACTACTTCCCCGGGATAACTTCCCTACTCTTTACGAAAGGAGGAGTAGGTTTTTTAACGTGCAAATGGTGCGACTCTCCTTTACACGGGACCGACGGCTTAGAGTCTCCTCCGAAAGACTAGACAATTGGAATAAAATACCTTGCCCAAGGGTATACCTGTTGTGATTGGGATTGGAACAGTTTCCCACCTAAAATCTAATAAAAAGATTGATCTCCTTCAGGAAATTTACAATACATAATCGTGAAATATCTCTAAATAATGTCTTAAGGTCAGGAACATCATAAAAGTTAGTACGAATATGTGTAAAATCAGCACATTCAATGCAGATGAAAGAGGAGATTCTAAGCTTAACAAAGGTAGGTCATTTGTCCATAGTATTAGCGATTAAGTTATGATAAATCGCTTAATCTCTGTTTCGTTTTCTGTGGGATGCACTCTATAGGCAAATTAAGGTAAGGATAAATTATACACCCAAAGTAACGGTTCTTAACGAACAAGGTAAACAGAATTATGTTAAACAATTGAAAGAGTGAAAAAGCTAGAAAACTACTATGAGTGTGTTTGAAGAGTCTATTGCATTGACTAAGAAAAGCATCAAATTTTAAGCATTAAATGTTAAAGGAGAAGCTCAATCTACCTATAACTTAATAGTCAGGTCCAGATTTGAAAAAAGTAGACTGCCATAGGCAAATTGTGTTAATGCTGCATTACAAAATGTTTAATATAATTTGAGGGTGCTGAGTCCAAATTTGCTGTTGCTAACATTGATTTTGATGTTAAAATCCTGAAATTGGCAAAAAACAATAATGGTCACCATTCTACACTTTTTTACTCTATTCTGACTCCCAAAACTTGTAACCAAAATGTTTGTCAACGTTTTTTTTTGGTACTATTTGATCTCAGGAATAACATGCTAAAAATCCAACAAAATCCGGATCTGGGAAAGTGGTTATTTTTAAGATAGCGTCTAAGATGGCCACCATTAACTGAAAATTTAAAAAAATCATTTTATCTACCATAGACACCTTTTTCGGTGCATACATGTATTCAATGGTGAAAGGGGTAAAAGGAAAGACTGAACATAAGCACTCCAGGTTACCTTAACATAAAAGATAACGTAAAAATGGCTGCCATGTCCTAAAAATTCACAATTCATCTATATTTAAGCGTCTTTTATTTGGGTTTTATTCATTGGTTATTTCATTGGTCGAGAAGTAAACCAGGGCTAGTTACAAGGACAGTCAATGGTCCACTATGTCTAAAATCCCAGATGGCTATCAAAATTGAAGTCTAAAATAGCTGTTGTTATCTAAAAACCCTAAAACCCAACATAGTTTGTTTAATATCTGCCTGGGGTATATGATTATGTTGTCTAACCCTTGGTGTAAATGGTCAAGTAATATATTAGGATAAGTTACAAGGGCAATCAAAGGTCCTGTATGTCTAAAAATCCAAGATGGCCTCCAATTAAGTAGTCTAAAATGGCTGCTGATACTTAACATGCACAGAGTAAATTATGGCTCTCTGTATGGGGCTATATTGCATCACACTATTAAATACATGTACACAGCCTTATAAGAGTACTGTAATAAATACAGGCAATTAACAAGTGGAATGCCTCTGGCCGTCTCACCTGCATCACGCAATTCAATATAGCAGCAATGCTGACTTTGAAAACTACTATAACTTGCACAAGATGTTCAGTGATACTTGAGTTACTCTTTTGTCCACGTTTTATGAATTAGACTAATACACTTACAGATATGATGGTAATTCAACAAAAAAAAAACATGGCCAAAGTTGATTGACCTTACATGACCTTTGACCTTGATCATGTGACCTGAAACTCGCACAGGATATTAGCTGATACTTGATTACTCTTAGGTCCAAGTTTCATGAATCAGATCCATAAACTTCCAAAGTTATGATGGTAATTCAACAGATACCCCAACTGGGAAAAAGTTCATTGACCTTTGACCTTGGTCATGTGACCTGACATGCACACAGGATGTTCAGTGATACTTGATTACTCCTATGTCCAGGTTTAATGAACTGGACCAATATACTTTCAAAGTTATGATGGTAATTCAAAAAATACCCCCAATTTGGCCAAAGTTCATTGTCCCTAAATGACCTTTGACCTTCATCATGTGAGCTGAAACTTGCCCAGGATATTCCGTGATACTTGATAACTATTTTGTCCAAGTTTCATGAATCAGATCCATAAACGTTCAAACTTATGATGGTAATTCAACAGATACCCCTAATTCGGCCAAGGTTCATTGACCCTAAATGACCTTTGACCTTGGTCATGTGAGATGAAACTCATGCAGGATGTTTAGTGATACTTTATTAACCATATGGCCAAGTTTCATGAACTAGGTCCATATACTTTCTAAGCTATGCTGTCATTTCAAAAACATAACCTTCGGTTAAGATTTGGTGTTGATGCCGCCGCCTTCGGAAAAGCGGCGCCTACATAGAGTCTCACACTGCTATGCAGGTGAGACAAAAATTTACATAATTTATTTAGAATCCATCTGGAAGATATGAGGTTGGTGTCTACACTACAACAAGGGTTAAATATTACTTTTGGATTAGTTGCAATGGTATGAAGCTGTCCATTTTGCCTACTTCTAAAATTGGGTTAAAATGACTGCTGTCCCCAAATCATGAAACCACATAGATAAATAAAGTGTCTTGAAATATCTATCAGTAAATTACATGCATGGAACTTTTTAGGTGAAAGTGTATCTTATTTTTACTCATTGTTTACTTATTGTTTATGTTTACTTATTGTTGCACCACCATCTAATTATGTCACTTATTATTGTAATACATATTTTCATGAGTCTTAAAAACAGAGACACCAAAATAGTGGCACTAGATGGGATATGAAGTATTGTCATTTTTGTATCAATGGTGGCCAATTCGAATGTAATTTTTTAGCATTCTTCAATTTTTTGACAATATGAACAACATTGTATCCTGTAATTTGTCTTTACCTTTATCATTTGACCCTTGAAATCATAAGATAGGCACAAAAGAAATTCTAGATAGATAGTTTATGCACTTTGCAGTCAGATTTTAAGATAAAGTTACTATCTTTTAAGAGATCATAATTTTTTTTGGCAAAACTACACCACTGATAAACCTTGATATTTTTCCTATGTAATTTTTCTCTTTGGAACCATAATATTTTACATGTTTAATTATATTCTCGGTATACCCCAAAGTTATTTCTACCAGGTGGATATTATATGAATGTGGACCATTTCAATGATACAACGTCCATTATAGATACCATTTTGGAAGGTCATCTTGGATTCCCTGAAACACTCGCTAATCATCTTGCAAACATCATTTGCCTTAAAAGCTTTTTGATGATTTTGATTTTCATTTTGAGGAGTTAATTTATTTTTGGAGTTAATAAACACTATGTTGGATTTCCAGGTAACCTTGACGACCTTTTGTAACTATATGCTGTCTCAATAGACTTTGTTTAACCCTATCTAGGCCGGGGGGGGCCTCGGAGGCCCCCCCCCCTCAACAAATTGTGCGATATTTTCACCGCGCGAAATTTTTTTACCGCGCCGCTCGCTGACTTTTTACTTTCAAGTCTGGCGCAACTTTTGAGACCAATTTTGCGTCACCCGGGTACGTGGTTCCGAAATTACGCAACATTATGTAAGTGCATGTCAGACCAAAAATTGCTCAAAAACGTGATTTCGTGTACAAAGTCAATGCAAATTGTGTTTTCAACCAAAATTCATAAATGCATGATTATTTTTAGTTTTGCTGGTCTAAATGTAATTATTTTATGCTTTTTATGATCACAGAAGAGTCCCCAACAAATTTAATTGAAAAAACAATGAAAAACAAAAGGTCAAAAAACAAAGAAATACATAAGAAATTGCAAAAAACAATATAATACATAAGAAAATGATTTGATATCGCAATTTTTTTCATGTACACTTGCTAAGAACAGCACAAAGAGTTTCTATACCAAGAATTAGTACATTTGGAGCTTTATTAAGGGAGTTAGAGGAAAAAGTATGATTTCGCATACTAATTACGCATAAATTAGCATAATCACGTAATAGCAATTCACATGAAATAAATTACTATACGATCTTGTAGATTATGTCCCAGGCAACCCGCGTGCCAATTTTCGGCGCGATCGCGCGGTCGACGGCCGAGATCTTAGGGGGGGGCCTGGGAGGCCCCCCCCCCCGGCCATATGAACTCCCAAAATACCCCGGCCTAGATAGGGTTAATCCTAACATGCCTAAGTATCATAAAATGGACATCTATACCCTAAAAGTTATGACATTTCAAAAACTTAACCTCGGTTAAGATTTTATATTGACTTCGCCGCTGCCATGGTCATCGCTGCCGTCAGAAAAGCGATGTCCATGTCTTGCTTCTGCTATGCAGACGAGGAAAAAATGGCTGACACAATAAAGATATCACAATGTCAATATGCCAGCATCGCCCTACTATCAAACATTTGGCTATATTATTTATCAATCAGCAGCTGTGAATCATGGCAGCCATCTTCGAATTAAAGATGGTTGACGAATCAATTGGACACATTATGTTTGCAACCCTGGGTATCAAAAATAACACATAGATCCCAAGTTCTGAAATATAATTACCCATACAATTTGTTTAATATGGGAAACTGCATTAAAAATGCTGCCATTTTGGTTTTTTTTTGCCGATTTGAGGATGAAAACGTCGGAATCAAGTTTGGCAAACAGCATTGCTAGATTCAGCACCCCTGAATTACCTTAAAACACACTTATTAAAATCTGGACCTGACCATAATAAAAACAGTAATATAAGAGAATATTACTGGTGAAGCTTCCTAAAAATATGTTATTCAATAATATTGCTATTCAGCATACGATTTGGCATGTATTTGTGAAATTATTAATATGGGTGATGAAACAAAATACCGGTACACTGAAAACTTACATTGACTGAAGGTTGAAATCCCCAAAGAACGCACTACCAGGTATGTGCTTCATTCTCATGTACTTCAAATATATCGCTCCTAACGATGACAGATTCTGAAAAGCGCCCTCATGCGTGAACTCAAACCTATTGTCATTCAAATAGCTAAAAAAAACATATCATGAAACTAAATGAAACAATATGATAATGAAATATACATCATTCATTATGATAAGTGTGATAGTGGTACATGTATTACTCCTAAATGTAGTTCTTTTTCTGCTGATATTGATAGCAGATTGGAAATGCTTTGACTTGTATATGAGCAATGCCATAAAATATGCATGTCTGACCCCTATCTGTGGGACCTTCAATGTTCTCAAAGGACCATGACTTGGTCAGTTCATGTAGCGAAGGAAGACTTGAGAAAAATGCAGGTCAGCCGTACAAAGAAGGTTGATAATTTAACGGAATTGCCCATGCATGTTTTTGCTTCACATATCTACATAATGTATAAAGCATGGTTTGGTGTTTGGGGACTCCACTGGACATAATCTCTTATCAGCTTGCATTAAGGGGTTACCATTCATGTTTTATGAATCACTATACTTTATGCATTTTATGTATTTCAGGGTTCCCAGCTTTTCAAGAAAACAAAATTCTGTGATTTGTCCCTGATGAAGTTTAAAAATCCCCTGATGATCATTCAAACCCATTCCCACTTTCGCATGTTTTTAAGTTGTTGAAATGAATTACATTATTTCTGAGTATAAAAACTGTACTGCAGTAAAAGAGGCTACACTAAAAAAAAGCCACTATAACCAGTCATTCAATGGATGTTGTTTTGATATGCAACAAAATATAACAGAGTCAGACTGACTACCATGCTTTCAACTTATGGGCCGATCAAAATTCCCAGATTTTTCCCTCATGTGATGCATTTTTCCTTGATTTTAGGTATTTTTAATCAAATCCCCTGATTTTTCCCTGACTGGGAAAAGTTGAATAATTTTCCCTATTTGGCTGGGAAACCTGTATTTGTATATAGACTTGGCAAATACATCAAATAAAAACAAATCGGAAAATATAATTACAGAAATTACAGAATAATAGCTTAAAAATAAGAATAATCATGTTACATGCACAGAAGATGGATGTTTTATAAAAAAATTATTGGTAAAGGGATTAGAATAAACTGTAGTTTGTCTTTATTGTATATATTCATAATACCAGTTTACTTGACAATCATAGTGTGAATTTGAAAACGATTTAACCACGGACTTATTAGAGATGGACACTCATCGATTAGTGAATGAATTCACTAATATGTGTCTCTTCTTGAGCTCTGATTCTTTTCATATTTTTCTACTTTGATCCTCCTGTGTTCCGCCGTCAATTAGGCCGTGAGTTGAAAGAAACAGTTTGTGATTAACCACTTGACTGCTATAGGCTGTAATCCACACCAACCCCCCTGGTGCTACTGAATGGGACTACAACCGACAGCAACTTGGGGGAACAAATTTTAAATAATTACATCACTTTCCTCATCACTATTTCCAATATCCATTAAAAAATCATCCTCCCCTTCTGACCCAGATCTTTCATTATACTAATCACTGCTATATATCATCAAAAGTTTCGTCAAAATCCTTCTGATTCACTTCTCCACTGCGAGTCGCCAGTTTAAACTGAGCGTCGTACACTTTCACTACGGCAAAGTGAATACAAACATTTATAAATCACTGTAAAAGTATCGATAACTTTTGTGGAATAGCGCCATCTGATGTCCATAGTCTAAAATTTGATATACAAGTGCTGTTTCATCGTAGGGGTATTAACAGCGCGGTGCTGACACTAAATCTCCCATGGTATTTTGGTTCTTGTCATTATGGCCCCCCCTTAAGATCTCAGCCACGGATTGCATGATCACAACAAAAATTTGCATGATGGTAGGGAATGATGTAATCTACGCAGTTGCATTGGTACATTTCACTGAATTCATATATTTTTATCTTATATGAATTCATTATGCTAATTTATTCATGAAATCATACTTTTTGCTCCGATTCACTAAATAAATCTCCTAGAATGTTATTTTTTTGTGTAAATATTTTTTTTTAGCATTCCTAACAATTGTGAATGTAAAGAATTCTGTTACCAAGACCGATTTCTTTATATATATACACAACAAAAAAAGTAAGTCGCCCCTAAATCTAACTGCTGTAACTTTTGAACCGAATTATTTTGAGATATGATATTTCATGGGTAGTTTTATACACTCATTAAGCAACTCCTGGGGAAAAATGAGATTGATCGGTTGAGTCATGCATGAGTAATTAAAGATTGAATTAAAAATGACCATTTTTGAAAGTCACAAGAGTCGTTTTTCAGATTGTGCAAATACAAAGTTGGGCAAAAATTGTTTTTGGGTGAACTTTATAGTGTTATGCTGTTTTACTATCCATCATTTAACCATTTCAGACCAAATTTTGGTATCGTATGTTCATGGTTAAGTGAGCACGATGTATTGCAGGGGCAGCGGAAGCGGGGAGGGGGGGTGGGCTTCAGCCCCCCCCCCCAACTTTTTTCCATAAGCAAGTACAAAAATGTAATACGATTGTGATTTTTGGCATGGTCAGCCCCCCCCACTTTGAAAACTGCTCTGCGGCCCCTGTATTGTGACGTGTCATCATTGGGTTTTGGGGGTATTATCTTTTACAACTTGTTAGATAAGATCATGTTAAAATTTGAAAATGTTGATGGCTCCCCCGATTATAGGCCCCTCCATCATTTAAAATTCTGGATCCACCACTGACCTGTCCATACATTCAACTGATCCTGAGAAATTGTTAGGAAAAGATTACATTTATGCAGTATATAGAGTATTCATTCCTAAATTTTCGAACGTGCTCGCTCAACCATGAAATGGCTAAAGTTCGGAAAGTGTTTGGTGATAGAAATGATGGATGATAAAAACAACAGCAATTAAAGACACCTTTCAAACCAAATTTGCCCCCAATATTCACTTTATTAACCTTTAAAATGAGTCTGTGACATTGAAAATACCAATTTTCCCACTTTGATGCGTGCTCACTCATCCATAAACAAACAAATCGATTTCATTTTTGCTCAGAATTCTGCCCATAGGTTGATAAACATTACTGCCAAACGACATTGCTAAAGACAGTCTTGAAAAAAAGTTCCACCATATTGAATAAGGGGTTTACGTATGCTTAAACATATGCATCCATAATGTACACAAGTCTATGAGAGAGGAAGTCAAAATTTTAACAAATATGAAATGAGGGTTTGTTTCATGGACGGTTTTTGTTACTTCTGCCAACAGTTATTTAATGAAACTTCGCACATGGCTTCAGAGTAACACTATCCAAAATGTGCGCACACCAAAATAACCATTCGATTCGGTACAGAGTGGGGCCAAGGCCTTGAACTTTCTTCTCATTTGCATAATTTTCGAATATTGTGTGCTCACTGATGCATTAAACATCGGGATTTTCATAAAAATCAAATCAAATGACCTGTGCAAGGAGTTGTGTGACAGATATCCATAGTTACAAATTGCAGTTTTTCCAATAACGTAAAAAAGAGCTAATCACATTCCACATGTTCATTCAAGCGTAAATGTTTAATTTGACACCTTTGAATCATTGAAACATGTTAATTGGTCATGAACATAAAAAAAAGTTGAGAAAAGATCATTTTCAGTTAGAAAAATGATACAATACTTGCCTACGATATTTGAAAATCGCATTTTTTGTTTCCAATAAATGTTCATTGAACCGTGAAACGGTGAATATTGTTGGAGATAGTCTTCCCCAAAATAACTGTCATCATATTCTAGCATTTTTTATTGAAAGAAATGTGTAAAAATCCAATTATAGCAAATTTGGACTTGAGTTTATTCAACCGTGAAATTTAGCTTAAAAAGTTGTATCGTCTTTTAGAAAGTACCCTTTCCAAGCCTTCTGACTTGTTTTCATGATGATGAGAATGTGGAATTAGGTCCAATCCGATGGAATCAAAGTCGTGTTATTTTGCTTGTGAGTTTTGAAAAGTTACATTTTTGCCTTCTGACGGTGCTCACTGAAGCATGACGTAAGATACATCTACAACATTTACTCATAGGGTAGCTTATAAAATTACCTACACGCTCATGTAAAAATATATCAAAAACTCGCATTGGTTTGGAAATTATTGATGTTTGTTTAGGGGGGGACTTACTTTTTTTGTTGTGTATATATATTTTATTGTTTTTTAAATATCTTATGTATTTCTTTATTGCTTTTTGTTTTTTATTGTTTTTTCGATGGAAATTGTTCCAGACTTAATTCTGATCATAAATAAAGCAAAATTAATTGAATTCAATCAGTAAAAGTAGAAATAATGATACATTTATGAATTTTGGCTTAATACACAATTTGCATTGGATTTGTACATGAAATCATGTTTACATGTATGAGCAATTATTGGTCTGACATGCACTTACATAATGTTGCGTAATGTCGTAACCGCGTATCCGAACATCACAAATTTGGTCTCGAAATTTGCGCAAGACTTGATGGTAAAAAGTCAGTGAGCAGCGAGGTCAAAAAAATGTGCGCAGCAGACATATCACTAAAATTGTTGGGGGGAGGCATTATGCCCCCCCCCCCGGAAGAATTAGGGTTAATGTTATTGAGGTCATTATGTATGTGCAGAAGTGTGCAGATCAAATAACACATTTTACGTCACAAAATTGTCTGCTTCTCAATTTTGCTGCTCCAAGTGTCAAACATGTTGATTGAAAATCATTTTCTCACACAAGGCAACAGCCAACAAAACCAGGAAAGCTGTCTCTTTTTAAATATTTTTCATTAAGATGCACATAATCGCGAGGTGGCAGTCACACTTGATCTAGAAAATGATCGCGTTGAATATCCATCTATAATAGATCCATGATCTAACAAAATACATGTACCAGTATACAAACAACTTTTATGTATGATTGATTTTAAAATGAATTCAGCATACAAAATACAGTGTATACAAATGATAAACAAAAACCTGGATTGTAAGATGATGCTCTATCTAAATAAAAAGTACATTAAATTAAAACATCTTATGACCTAGTTTTGAATAGTCATATATACGTCTTCAAATATTTGAACAGAATACTTGAATTTCACGAACTATGCATACATGGTCTCTGTGGATGGTGGAAACACGTTGTTTTCAATTGTTATGATGTCATTCTCTGAGAGATGAAACTCCTTGACAGTATCCAGTGATGTGAATGCCCCGCTTTTCAGATACACTAGTTTATTCCCTATCAATTGCCTGCAAAAAGAGAAAGAGATTGACAAAATAAGTAGTTTAAAAGTAATATTCATACAAATTTCTGCTTATGCTTTATGTTTATATTAACATAATCATCAGAAATGTTATTACAAAAGAATCTAATTTCAGTATAACACTCTACCATGTACGAAAATTAACTTGTAAATATCAGACGTAAATCTTTCACTCACTGCTATAAAGTGGACCTATAAAAAATGATTGGTCAGTAAGTGCTTGTGCAAATTTTCAGTTATTTCAACCAGAATGCACAGTTATGCCTCAGAAAGAATAATCGAAAAATGTTGGAGATGTCAGAGAGTCTCAAACACACCAAAAACATGCGTATAAGGCATCCCTCTTGAAGTAATTTAGCCTGTGCCATCACGTCAGGTCAGGCAATTGCGTAGCTTGACAATTTGAGCACATGTATCCCCCGAACCCTTCGCGTCATCTGTCATCGCAATATACATGTATAAAGCTCACACAGAAATTTGACCAATAAATACAATTATCATGGCGACAATGACCCTGCCCACATTTTGCCTGTGGGTACCGAATTCGATGACAATAATATGATGCAGCAGCGTGACTCTGCAGAACCTGAAGTACATGTATTGTCCAGTATCACCTGTTGGGGAATACAATTATAGAGTAATCTGGATATACATGTATTTTTAAAACCTATCCCTAAGACCCCCACCAAACATGATAGGCATCTTTGGTTTACATGTACCTTCTAATATTGCTACTGTGTGCCAACTGTTATGACAAAGTGGAAAAAAGCAGAAGTCACAGGTTTTACCAAATTTTCCACAAAAATATGGTTACCATGGCAACCATGTCTTCACCCACTCCAAAATAATTCGGGGGCTTTGCTTTACCACTATGGACCTTCATGACAAATTTGAATATAATTGGAAAAGAAATGCAGGGACTCAATATTTACATGTTATGTACATGTATAACGCGCTTTGCCCACATGGCCCGAAGTGCTCACAATTTCAGTTAACTTATTTATACAAACAAAAAATCAGAATGACATATTAAATGAAGGCAGTTGCCTAGAACAAAAGTTTTAAGGGACTTCTTAAAAGACTCCATTGTTGAGGATTGCTGTCTTATTGCGAGAGGGAGTTTGTTCCATTCCATTGAGGATGCAATGGTAAATGTTCTATCTCTGGTTTATTTTCTTTAAGTTAGATATGTTAATTTAAGAAAAGGGCCCATTATTTGCCGAAAGGTTGGATTTAGTGTAAATGACCCTTTATATATTTATAGTGGCTAGTAATTTTCACAAAATATGAGTAAATTGTACCCAAATATTCAAATATTTGACTGGTATTTACAACAAATCTTCGGGTAATATTCGACCAGACATTTTGGGAATTCTTGAATGGTCAGCCCGACCAGAGGTGATCCTGCGCAATGATGAAACAAGCACGAGGTAAAGGGTCAAACTCTGATCAGATTATGTACAGCACGCAGTGGCTGAACGAAAATGAACCACAATCAATGCACAACAATGAACAAGAACATCAAGATTTACGCATACATACGTAATTCTGGATCGTACGTATTTCCGAAGGTTCGTAATTCCAAAGGTTTGTAATTCCAAAGGTTCGTTAATCTGAAAACGAAATAAGGTTCGTTATTCCGAAGGTTCTTCAATCCGAAAACGAAATAAGGTTCGTTAGTCCGAAAACGTAATGATTAACGAACCTTATTTCGTTTTCGGACTAATGAACCTTCGGAACAACGAACCTTATTTCGTTTTTGGTCTAACGAACCTTCGGAACATTGAACCTTATTTTGTTTTCGGATTATCGAACCTTCGGAATAAAGAACCTTTCGGAATTACGATCCTTCGGAATTACGAAGTGTAACCAAGATTTACCGTTCAAACCTTAGAGATAGATCTTGTAACTGGCGTGTTGTCTCAGTTGGTAGAGCGTCCGTCTCTAAACCGGGAGGTCGGGGGTTCAAACCCCGGCCGCGTCAGACCAAAAGGCATTGAAAGATGGGAGTTGCTGCTACCCATTTCGGTGATCAACAATTTAAGGGATAGAGCCTCGTCAATCTGGCGCTGCACAGCGGCTGCCGGGCCCATGATTAATTGGGCAAAGCAAATTTTCGGAGTATTTCATTTCATGTCTATTTCGAACAATAAAATATGGATTTTCATTTTTTTGGGTGGGGGGGATTTCAACTGCTTTGGGTCGGTCTGAACAATGGACTTATTTGGGTCTATGGATTCTGTAAGCAATGCAGCAACATTACGAAAATTTCCCGTTTGATTCTCGACCTCGCTTCGGACTGCAAACTGCGGTTTCATACCCCGATTTGTGTTTGGAATATCTCAAACAACTTTTCCAACCCCGATAAACCCATCTTGGCCAGGTAATCCCCTTGTCTCGATTTCACCACCACGGGCCAGCTAAATGAGCGTTGAGCCAAGGACGAAATGATAAACAACAGCTGTGCTATTACGTAAGACTTGTCTGCCTGTAGAAGGATCTTCGGAATGAAATTATTGTATTCGATATTAATCACGTTTTCAAAGGCATATTACATTCAGACATCCAATACTAGTCCATTTTCAATTTCGAACGAAGAAAATCGACCTTGAAATAAGGAAAGTAAGCGAATAAAAATTACGGTATGCTTAGCATGCAAGGACCGCGATGCATGCATAGTTTCTGTCCGTCCAGCAAGAAAATGGGTTCACTCGCGCAATGATACAGTCTTAACGTTCGAAAAATAGAAGTAATGGCATACCAACATACAAAGTATAATAATCATGCTGCTGATATGCACAAAAATATGAAATCATTATTTTTTTTTACCCCAAAGTCTTATTCATGATTTAAATACAAACTATGCCTGTAACTATTTTTTAATCGCAAACGTTCTATCTATGTATAGGCCTACACCTCAACTTTGAGAAAAGGACATTTATAGGCCTCACTACAGATATGATTGGCAAATGCACGTTCTTTAGAGGTGTAGAAAGGGGGTGGATGAAGAAAAATAAGTCTAGAAAGAAAAAAATTAGACAGCCAGACAGAGAGAAAGAAGGAAAGAAAGAAAGGAAGGAAGAAAGAAAGAAAGGAAGGAAGGAAGAGAGAGAGAAAGAAAGGAAGGAAGGAAGAGAGAGAGAGAGAAAGAAAGAAAGAAGGAAGGAAGGAAGGAAGGAAGGAAGGAAGGAAGGAAGGAAGGAGGAAGGAAGGAAGAAAGAAAGAAAGAAAGAAAGAAAGAAAGAAAGAAAGAAAGAAAGAAAGAAAGAAAGAAAGAAAGAAAGAAAGAAAGAAAGAAAGAAAGAAAGAAAGAAAGAAAGAAAGAAAGAAAGAAAGAAAGAAAGAAAGAAGGAAAGAAAGAAAGAAAAACTTTCTATCAACGCGTGTATACATGGAACTCCATGCGCTCGCCGGAACACATTGCAATCCATCGTGTGTGGCCCCCTGCTGTGACCGTAGATGCTGGGGTGAATTATCTTCGGACCGAGGTCAAGAAACAGGTGTTTCTATACTTAAATTTCATGCTTGAGGGCAATAGGATTTGTATTACTGGGAGAAGAGATTTGATGATAAGGAAAAATGGGGTATACAGCTCTCAAACGCGAGATTTTCGTCATGGCAACATTGATTGAACTCCTCAAACAAAGTTCTCTGTGAAATCGACCCTTTGCGACAAAAAAATGAGGGACAAAACAGAATGAAAGTCGTACAAATAAGATACACCGTAAACGGAGCTGCATCGGGTCACATGACGCAGTTTTGACTAATCGGTTATCAGTGATAATCTTTATAATACGAGATGTGTAAAATTTATATCTTACACTGATTCCAGGCTTTGTAGGTGTCCCGCCAGAAAGGCCTGCGGTACCAACTTAATATTGTTATATCCTAATATCCTGGAAAAGGTAAATAAAGAGAGAGACAACAAATCATATTTGGGAGAATTATTCAACACAGGTAACAGACTGCCAGCATCAACCAAATACGAAGTAGCAGAATTCATAGCACCACATCAAGTAATCAACTACGCAAATCTGGCACGGTTTCTATTTACCCATAATGCACTATTCTCAGCAGTGCATTCTTGTCGTACAAGCCTATTTGAATGATGAAACACTATTTCCTTATTTATTGCCTCCATAATAGTAATGTTAAGTGTAGCTTTCAAAACAGGGACTTTCCCTCTCAAAATCATTACTTAATTTATCTTTAAAAAAAGTTACAATGACTTGGCTTAATATCTGCATCATAGGATATAGCTTCCATAGGTGGGGAGCACTCACAATCATATGTGGACCCCATCTTTCAGACCTCAAGGCCCTTTCTCTAAATATACAGTACGCATGATAAAAGTTCCTTTCAGAAGCCGCCTGGCCCCGTTCACAAGACCCGTTACGAAACATCTCCATTACTCCGGCCAGCCAAAATTGTCAAGAGCGGACTGCAAAATCATTTTTCCCACTGCTATTCTGTAGCGACAGCACAGAAACGCTGTTAGTGAAGGTGATGTTAGCGCTAACAAGTCACTAACAAATCAGCCACTAACACCATGAGCAGAACTAATGCACAGAAAGCGCTGTTAGGCACAGGTGAGGTCCCGTTAGTGGGTTTGACCCTTATAGTTAGGCAACATCTATGACGTACTATAGTGATGATGTGTGGATTCGCACACATTCGTAATTCTGAAGCTTCGTTATTCCAAAGGTTCAGATATTCCAAGGTTCGTATTTCCAAAGGTTCTTAATTCCGAAGGTTCGTTAATCCGAAAACGAAATGAGGTTCGTAATTCCGAAGGTTCATCAGTCCGAAAACAAAATGATTAATGAACCTTATTTTATTTTGGGACTAACAAACCTTCGGAACAAAGAACCTTATTTCGTTTTCGGATTAACGAACCTTCGGAACAATGAACCTTATTTCGTTGTTGCATTATCGAACCTTCGGAATAACGCCACAATTTTTTCGGATGAACGAACCCTTTTAGGTTTTCGGATTAACAAACATCGAGGTATAGGCAATTTTCGTGTTTCGAAATTACGAACATTCGGAATAAAGAACCTTCCGAATTACGAAGTGTAACCGTGTGGATTAATGAAAGGGCCTTTTTCCCATAGGCTCAATGTATTATTCCAATTAAACCGGGGCTCGGAATTGCAACAGAGATTCTTACTTTGGAATGACATTGTACCGCAGTGTTTAATGAATCCTGATTATTTTAGCCATAGTAGCTCCCCAGGTTCTGTTTTAACATAATTCAAAGACCTTGAATAACATCGGTAAAAATTATCTATGAACGGCAAAAATCAATTATTGATTGATGGGGGAGGCTATATAGGTTTGCTCGTAGAGTGGAAGAATGACTTCCGTCTATGGAGGAGTATATAGGGAAGCAGGATGTGAAGTATAGCCATACAAACCAGGATGTGAAGTATAGCCATACAAACCATTGAACATTAATTTCTAAAAAAGGGGAATGAGGTATGGAACCTTTTCTAGTTATGACTTTTTATTGGTTTTGCAATCACAAACATAATCACAACATGTGCATACCATTGGTATATTTGATTGGGGAAAACAAGGTAATAACAGCGGTAATAATCATGAAAAAGGAAATTGGGACTTGGCTTCTTAATTCTATTCTAGGATATTCATGGTGGCATGGATAGGCATCAATGTTTCAAAAATACTGTAGTGTTCACTTTATTCAGTTCATTTATTCATCTTTCTTCATTATTTTCCATTGAAGAATTCTGTTATTGATTGAAATTACCGTCTTCTCATCCAATTTCATTCTCTTTTCTGTTTGCTCTCTGGAGCACTGACGGATCCAAAGCAATAATCAAAATTTTTAATGTAAACATGCCAGCCATATTTACCCAAGTGTGCCCCCCCCCCCTGGAAGCAATTAAGGACCTTTTTTCTGATTGTCATTTTTTGTTGGGACAATAATACCTCCAATTTTAGACGTAAACAATCTTTTTTGGCTGGTCAAGCTTTTTCTCAGGAAAACGTGTACCCCTTTTAGAAAAAACTTGGTCCGCCTCTGGGCTGGAGTACCCTTTTAATTTGATCTAGGTCACTATTTTAAAGCACTCGATAAAAAAGTAGACAGGTTTTACCTAAGACACGCAATTAAGAGATATTCACTAACATTGTCACTATCGGTGCCCCTGGCACTGTTAGTGAATAGTTCAAACATTAGCGCTAATGTTAGCTTCTGTGCGGCCTTCTAATGCTAGTCTAACAGTGCTAGCTAGTAATTGGGCTAACATTATGCTTCTGTCCAGGCAAAACCTTGCTAACAGTGCTGTTTGTGCTCTGTTAGTGCTAACAACGTTTCTTTGCGGTCGGTACTGGACCATAAGTCTACATGATATGACTTGCGTCTTCGGAGTAAGAATATGCATGCGCGTGGACTATATTTTTACGAAATTGTGGTCGTTCACGTTGCCATTAATGATTCAGCACCCTTAGATTACCGATACGCTTACAAGTACATAGGCCTTACTTACGCTAAGATCTGTATCTAGATCCAATTCTTAAGCGTTTATCAAATTGCCATTAATGACAAGATAAAATGCGAGGCTTGGATCAGGTATTAACTTTATCTCAAATCTGGACCTGTCTAATTCATAATGTTGTGGTTAACTTAAGGCTAGTTAATTTCAAATGTTATGTGTACTTATGTTAGAAAACTGAGCTTGGTAGCCTTGTTTTAAAAGGTCTAGGCCATATCTAGCCCTAGATCTAAATTGATTAAGATCTAGTCTCGTTTCTAGATCTTGATAAACTCTGATCTACACTGACACCCTTATCAGCATAGAATGTGTTAGCGTCAGCGCAGTGCACAGAAGAACATAAACGTAAACTGTTTTTGTAAACCTGCGGCTCTGCAAAGCTATTGCAATCGAGGAATAAACTCTATTTAATTTCCTGTGCTCAAAATTGGCAATTGTGTTACTAGTTCTATATATGGACTAGACCTATATGTATTAAACCAAGTCCACCAAGGTCATTGGTCTAAAGCAAGTAAACGTAAAGTTCAGAATTAACCAGTCCTAAATTAACTATGGCATTAGTCGGGATTAGACATATAAGACAGGTTTCCGATTTGGGATAAAGTTAATGCCCTGGCCCTGCCTAGCATTTTTTCTTGTCATAAGCCTTCAACATGCCACATTAATTTGTATAAAAAATCATAGTTTTCCTTTCAATCTTCAAGAAAGCATGGAAAAGCCACGATTGATATTGATGACTGGAAATTAATCCGCAGACACAACACAAGAAACATTGTTGTTTTCAAACTCATATACTGCAATCATCAATAGAGAAAAAGATTTATTATGATTGCAGAGATAATATGTATAATTGTGTCCGTGGCATGCTAAGGTTTGATGGCAATTTGATACGGGTTCAAGAATTGGATCCAGGGCTCTGTAACACAAAGGTTTGCGATGAATTGCAAATACGAAAGAACCGCACCGATTGGTCCCTGGTAAATATTTTATACCTAATGCGCGTGTAACATTGATAGTGATTGGTCAGGTCATTTAGCGATTGATCGCTAATCTTTCTGTTACGCAGATATAGATCTAAGGTATATGTAAGGGTACTGGAAATTTGATAGTGCTGATCCATTCATGTGAACGACCACAATTTTGTTAAGTCCATGCACATGCATACTCTTCTCCCGTAGACGCAAGTCATGAATATTCCTATCATGTAGACTTGGGGTCCGGAACTGTGGTGGGGGAAAATAATTATGCATGCAGGCCAACCCAGCAAAGGTTTAGCTGCACGCACAGCTTCACAAATGTGACACCCTCCTTCACTCTATCATGCTGCAAGCCCACATGCAGCACACCATACCTATAAACAGTCAGCGGCAAAACGATCATAAGATTACAACGAATCCGTTCAGTAGACTAGCTGCTTTTCACACTGCCTGGTATATTTTTAGTTCCTAAGACCCTGTATTTTACCCTTGTAATCAGTTCCTAAAACTACCATTTCCTGGTTTCGTGAGGCACGCCCCCATCATCCAAATGTAATTTAAGTAACCCCCCCCACCCGTACATGTAGTTTAATATGCTTTTCACATTGCACTTTTTGTCTTTAACCCCAGGAAATTGGTCGGGCTAAGGGGGGGGGGGGAACTTGACACCCCCCACTTAACAAATTTCATCACTACCCCGTCACTCAATTTCTTTTTGACTGGGCTGCTAACTGACTTTTTACTTTCAAGTCTTATGCATCTATCGAGACCAAATTTGCGACGTCCGGGTACGCAGTTCCAAAAATACGCAACATTTTGTAAGTGCATGTCAGACCCAAAATTGCTCAAAAACGTGATTCTGTGTACAAAGTCAATGCAAATTATGTTTTTCAACCAAAAATCATAAATGTATGAGTAACTTTTACTATTGTTGTTTTAAATGGATTCATTTTATGCTACATGTATTTATGATTGAAAAAGGGTCCCAAACAAATTCATCAGAAAAAAACAATAAAAAACAAAGAAATACATAGGAATTTTACAAACAATAAAATATCATATTTTTGCAATTTTTTTATAGATTACATCCAGCGGCGATCACAGCAAATAAGATCTGAGGGAGGGGCCAAATTGACCCCCCACCCCCGTATATTCTGGTACGAAATAGCCCAGTTTAGATAGGGTTAAGGGTGGCAGGACAAATATGTCACTTTTAAAAAGTCTGTTTTAGGCTGTGTTTATGCTTCCACTTTTCAGGCCAGAATCAGCGTTTCCAAACGTGATTAGTCCAAAACAGGGTTGCGTCCATGCTTACTTTCTTTTAAATGCTGTTTCAAAACGCCGATCGTAAACTCACAAAAAGGTGCATTTGTAAACGTCGTTTGACCAGAATCAGGCTTTCTGGGAAAGTATAAACAGAACCACGATCGTAAACGTGTTTAAATGACGTAATTTCGTACCTGCTTCCGGTGAGATGAAAATCCGCGGGCAAATACAGTCCTATTGCTCCATGTTATCTCCACGTAATAACAACAATCTAAAAAAAAACTTTCGAAAAAAGGCGCGCCCAATTTGACCTCGCTTTACGATGCGAAGCCAGCTGGAGATCATGATTTGCTCTGAAAAGTTAAGCATAAACAGCACTCCCAGAACCACGTTTACGATCGGGGGTTTTGAATCGACGTTTGAAATCGCCGATTCTGTCCTCGCAATGGAAGCATAAACACACCCTTAGATACTTACACATTAGTTGCTGAAAATAGGCATCTGAAGGCGTCAATGTCGATCAATTCGTCGTCCAGATCATTATAAACTAAATCAATATGTACAAGATTAGGAGCTTCGCAAAATGTGTCATTACTGATTCCATCAATCAGATTGTTTGCAAGAGACCTGAACCATGATAAAATTTATAAAAGTGATAATGAAAACAGAGATAATAATAGCAATAATAATACATGTACCTGTAGTTATACTTATTATACTTGTAATAATAACAATAATTATTATAATAACAAATTGCATAGCTACTATAATATACTCCATGGTGCTGCACGACAAAATACATTGTACATTTCAAAGAGTACTTCTGGCAAAGATAAGTCTGAAGATGAGTTTTAGATATACTGACTGTGGGTTATTCTCATATAGAGAAAATGAGAGTGTCACCTAATTTGAATTGGGTATGGTTACCAAAACAAAGACAAAAGTATAATACTGATAGTTAGATTAACAATAATAGACAGTGATGTATATACATGTAGTCAGGGCCAGATTGATCACCTGATTTCATTGCAACGATTTAGCCCCTTTCAAATAGTCAAGATGTAGACATGAAAGTTTATAAGCATTGGATTACTACAATTAAGCATTTACCAATGGACGACCTAGAAATAAGGATTCAAGCGGAACCTGATCTATGCTCACTTATGCAAATTTTAAAGGGAAAGTTGACCCTGCTAAAAAGCAGAAAAATAGAAAAATATTGGCGACGGTTTGATGAAAATCCACTAAAGGACAACATGGTAATGCATTTCAGTATTTGTGATTTTTCTTCAAAATTTTTAGAATAAATTTTGATTTGTTTCCAGTGGATATATCATCAAATACAAGAATTCATACTCTCCTATGAGAACAATATTTGTATTCATCATGATGAATACAAATATTTTATTCCATAATTGGAATTCATGGAATATACTGAACATGGGTCTTTTCATGAAATTGGGGCACAAATTGTGACATTTAAGCATAACTCAATACTAAATGTTCTATGTATTCATTGTTTGTAGGCTTTACATTTGTATTATAAAGAGCATACATTTTACTTGACATCTGGGGTCCGTTGCAGAAAGAGTTGCGTTTAAACGCAAGTCAAAAAAGTCAAAAAATCAATCGCAAGTCCCAAATGTGCGCTGTTGATTGGTTGACAATCAAGTTGCGCATGATTTTTAACTTTGCGATTGATTGCAACTCTTTCTGCAACGGGCCCCTGGGGCCATTAAGACTTCTTTTCTATGAAGCTATTTAGCAAAACAGTGTACATGTATTATAAATGCTGTTTAGTGGACACAGTGTGCATATAGCACCGGGATATTTACATTTGGTCCCAAAAGTTTAATTTTTTGCAATAAGACTGACTAAAACTTGAAATAATACATACCTTTAATTGTTAAGTCAGTTCGCTAAATACCTCTGATTTCTCAAAAGAAAATTTGAAATTGTCCCATTGTCCATGGAGCATTGGGAAATGTCAAATTTGGTGGACACCGAGTAGCATAATGAGAATTTTGAAAATTTCCTTCTGAACTAGAAATTTGATGTGTCCAAAGGATGGCCCCGCTTTCACAGATGCCCCTGCTTAATGCGATGAGAAATTCGTTCAATGTGATGAAACTTAATACCGTGCAAAAACCAATATAATTTAGACCTTTGAACCAACTAGCATAATTTATTTAACCCATCTACCTACACACCAAAAAAATTTAAATCTATAAAATATTTTTTGAGTTATTGCATGGAAACCAAGTGGGGGGACGGATGGACAGGGGCAACGTTTAATGCCCCCTCTAGCCTTCATCTGCGGGGGCATAAAAAAGAACTAAATGCAAAGGAAATCTAATTAAGGTATTTACATCAGCTACCTGGGGTCCGTTGCAGAAACACTTGCGTTTAAACGCAAGTCAAAAAATCAATCGCAAGTCCCAAATACGCGCTGTTGATTGGTTGAAAATCAAGTTGCGCATGATTTTTAGAGTTGGGTTTGATTGCAACTCTTTCTGCAACGGACCCCTGACTGAACAACTTAATGTGCATGTTGGTGTTATCAAGTGTTGGTTAACCTAATTGCCATAATTTGACTTTGAAGGCCAAATGTAAATATCCCAATGTTACATGAACACGGTGTACCTGTTACAGCATCATTCTCTGTTTTGCTAAATAACTTCATGGAAAATTAGTCTCAATGGCCCCAAATTTTCAGTAAAATGTAATGTATGCCTTAAATACAAATTATATAGTACAATCAGTCTTGAGTTATCCTGAAATGACACAATTAATGCCCCAATTTCATGGAAAGACCCACATACAAAATTCTTAGGTGCTTGTATATGATATCAAAAATTCAACCTTTAAAAATTCTCAACACTCTATTTTGTTCACTTGATATTCTGCTATAAAAAGGCCAACAATAATCTTTTTCACTTTATCATCAGGAAGAATTTTCCATTTATTAACCCGTTGGCTACGAGAATCGGATGGGCCCTGTGCAAATTCTATGGGGATATCTTTATTCTTGTGGAGAATGGGTTAAAGTTAAAAACTTACAGGGTTTCGAGATTGCCAAGACCGTAGAAAGGTTTATAATTTTTCACAAGCGTATCATAGAGGGCGTCACTCTGTCCTGGGAAATCGTTCCGCGATATTTCTGATGCGTTAGTTATCTCATTCCACTCCAGAAATCTAAATGAAAAACGTATGGTCTTTAAGTTACTTACATGTATTTCCCCTGGCCTGAAAAGACCTTGGGCCCGTTTCATAAAGAGTTACAACTGTTGTTACTTTGCCATTATGGCAACTACCATGGCAACCTTGATTCTGATTGGCTGCTGAGCCCTGTTACCATGTTAGTTGCGATAATGGCAAAGTTACAACAGTTGCAAATCCTTTATGAAACGGGCCCCTTATATGCCTTGAAGCCATTACACCACCATCTTAAGAGTTTGAAGCCATTGCCTTGCAAGCATTGATGATCTCCAGCTGGCGCATCTCTGACAACTCTGTTTATGTGTATTCCTATATCCTCTGAGGGAGGGCGCTGTGAGATGATGGCATTGCACACTCGTGCCCATATTTTTGAAGTAAGGTTTAACTTAGACCATGGTCTATCTCTGTGCTAAAATTATGGGAAGCCAAAAGTATCAAAATTTGTATTAAATTGTATGTTTCTTATGTTTACTGTGCTCTTTCCTGATTCATTGATTGTGAAGACAATCTTCTATTCATACTCCCTAGATGATTATAAATGATTTGAGAGCCAAATCAGCTGAAATATGATATCTTATAGTAAATGATTTACTTGGTTATTCATACTTAAACCACAACTTTAAACCTGAGTTTAAGTTAAACCTGACTTCAGAATACGAGCCATAAGGTCTATTTTGAATCCAGTTTAACTTAGACCATGGCCTATTAAACTCTGTGCTAAAATTTATGGGAAGACAATTAAAGTTGTCCAAATTTTGTTTACGTTGTATTTCGTACGTTTGCCATAGACTCTCCTCATTCTTTTATGGCAAAGACAACTCTTAGTTATCATTACCAGGGCCCTGTCTTATTAAGATTTGATCCAATCAACCATAACTATGGAAAGCCAGCAGTGTCAACTTCTAAAATGCATGTTCGTTTGAAATATTCCTAGCTAGGCTGTAGAGTCCTACATTCATTGCTTTCTTTAAAATTTAGTGTGCTTCTCTTTGTTTGCAAAGGACTTCGTGCAACTTTTCTGAGCAAAATATTATCATAAAAAGTTGCGATTGGCAAAACAAAGGTTAGCAACCAATAGTACGCTTGATTGTACATTGAGACCAATCCCAGATAAATATTCTACGGTCATTGTGACGCAATGAACCTATGGAAAGCCAGCAATGCACACATCTAAAATGCATCTTTTTCCAATGTATTTTCTAGACATTGTGCTTGTCTGATTTTTCTCTATTGATTCAAATCAACATTTTCTGAGGTGGACTTGACCTTTAAGAAATACATGTAGAGAATATGAAGTACTAAACAACTCATAAAAACAAGGCTAAACCAAAGGATTTATCGATTTGGGGGAAAATCCACATTTAGCACCCGAGTCGAGAGGATCGCTCGGGTGCTAAATGGGTACCCGGTAGGATGCAAAAGCCTATGAAGTATGCCTGGCAGTTGAGTCTTGGGACTCTTGTTGGAATGCTCCCCAGGGAGTGGAGAAGGTGCATACATTGTATACAGGCATGCAAGGATCCGATGATCGGGGTAATAATAAAGCAATATTGACTGGCCTCGGGGCGATACGACATATATCGCCCAAACTAGATTTATATCGCCCGAGTCGTAGACGAGGGTGATATCAATTTAGTGAGGGTGATATATGTCCTTTCGCCCCCAGGCCAGTCAATATTGCTAGTATTAACCAAATCAGACATCTAGAGCAAAAATCGATAAAATTTAGATATTCAAAATTTTTAGAATGAGAATATAGTTTCTCATGTTAAGCAGACTGGGCCTCTGAACTTTACCATTGTGACGTAATTGAAATGACGCGTCCCTGGCCTAGGGACGCAGTATCCAGCGTTGGCTCAACTTGATAACCATTATGACGTATAGCACTGCGCGGTTCAAGGACGCGTACAAAAGCGCGTAGAATACCCGGATGCCTTTCATTGCCCGCCACATTTCCACGCATTTTCTCATTGACTTTCTTGAGCGGGCAATAAATTGGGCCCATGGATAAACAATTGAAATTTTATTGACCGGCCATTTGATCCCAGTCTTAAGCAGGAAATAATGTTTCAAAGTTGCCCTGCTCAGATGTCTGATACGGTTAATAATATGCTATAACGTGTTTTGGGCAATGATGGGAAAAGTGCTAAATGAAATATACATGTAGCTAATATTATTATCATTACTATCCTGGCATGCCTGCACACAAGATATGCAGTTTCTCAACTACATGTACCTGGGGAGCATTCCAACAAGAGTCCCAAGAGTCAATTGCTAGGCATACTTCATAGGCGTTTGCATCCAACCGGGTACCAATTTGACACCCGAGTCGAGAGTGTGGATTGACACCTTACCAAAGGACACTAGGCCATGTTGGGAGTCGAACACACGACCCTCTGATCTCAAGGCGAGAGTCAGAACCACTACACCACACCGCTTCCATATGAACTTGTATTTTCAATGGTTTTAACGTATCTCCTAACAGGTACGCCTATACATTACCACTAATACTTACAGGGTTTCCAAGTTTTCGAAATTGTCATAATTGAATATCCCGTGTGGAACAGCTCGTAATCCATTATCACTCAGGAACCTCAAGGAATAAAAATAGAAATACGGAATATAATAATAACAATGAGTAGTAAAAACAATGATAGTAATAACAATAATGATATAAATAGCAAGAAAATAATAACACCTATAATGATATGATAATAAGATAATTAGAACAAGAATAATGATGATGATGATGAAGATGCTAATAATAATAATTATAGATATGATCTTTAAAATAACATAATTAAAACTGGCGATTAAAGGTTTTTATTTCCGTTTCAAACCTGCAATGAAAATTCTAAAACTTACATTATCTGTCAGGTCTTTGGGCAGGATTTAGTACTGACGAGATTATAGTACCCTTTTCATAAACCTATCCTCCAATTAGCCGCCTAATAGTAATGCGGATAATTCAATAAAAATTGCGTTCATAAACTCCGAAAATAATCCGCACTATTTTTTTACGAGCGCCCGTCCTGAAAGAAGATAATCGTCATGGCAACCACACACACCCACTCCGATACGGTTGCGTTGGAAAAGGGTGACCTTGTGACCGCTCCATGGCAATTATCTGCATTACTTTCGAAATGCATTTATAAAGTCAAAATCGAGTCCGGATGCTGCTATTATGCGGATAATTACAGCATCAAAATATTGCGGATAACTCTGGTCCTCCTCCGATTTTACGACCAAATTATGCTGCTATTAGCCGCATAATTGGGTTTATGAAAGGGGTATAAATGTAGATAGGAACGTCACCTTCCAACAGAAAGGACACTAATGGGAAGAGGTTTGAACCTCACTTTTCCCTCCTAACTCTCAAACTTTCTGACCGAGTAAGATTTTTCTTCAGTTCTGTTTTGTCATTTCATTTAAAGAGAAATTCCAGCAGTTGCAGTAAACACTGATTTCATGAGAAAGTCTGTAAAACACGCATACATTCGTAATTCCGAAGCTTCGTAATTCCGAAGGTTCGGTTATTCCGAAGGTTCGTATTTCCGAAGGTTCGTAATTCCGAAGGTTCGTCAATCCGAAAACGAAATAAGGTTCGTAATTCCGAAGGTTCGTTAATCCGAAAACGAAATAAGGTTCGTAATTCCGAAGGTTCGTTAATCCGAAAACAAAATAAGGTTCGTAATTCCGAAGGTTCGTTAATCCGAAAAAGAAATAAGGTTCGTAATTCCGAAGGTTCGTTAATCCGAAAACGAAATAAGGTTCGTAATTCCGAAGGTTCGTTAATCCGAAAAAGAAATAAGGTTCGTAATTCCGAAGGTTCGTTAATCCGAAAACGAAATAAGGTTCGTTAATCCGAAAACAAAATAAGGTTCGTTAATCCGAAAACGAAATAAGGTTCGTTAATCCGAAAATTAAATAAGGTTCGTATTTCCGAAAATAATTCATTTTGGTAACAAAAACGATGTTGTCATTACAAGATTACACGATATTATGCAATGATAGTAATAACGATCGATGATGTGTGTTGGGGCCAAAGCATGTATTTCATTAAGAATGGCGCCCTGATCAAGCATAGGCTAATTTCGATTTTATCTGAGCAATTGCTGAATATAAGCAAATGGTTTAATTAAAGATGCAGGGGATCAAGTGTGTTGGAAGCGTGCGAGCAACCTCTAGATAATAGGATTTGTATTGGAGGGAATGTCATTTTTAATAACAGCTTCTGCTGGTAATAAAAATAAAAATAATACTAATAATGATCCTTGTGAGATGTTGAAAGCGCGAATCGCAAGCTGAAACTAGTAGACATTTCATGTAACAAAACGGTGAAGTGAGCATTCGGAGCATTTTTTGTAATCGTGAGAAAGATGTGTATCTTTCTAAAGAATTAATGCGAGGGCGAGTTGTAATTTGTTTATATACTGACCTGGGGCCCGTTGCATGAAACTTTTTACCTGAGAAAACTCAGGTTGTTTTTACAGGAGTTTTTGCCCTGTGCTAAAGTAATTGGCGGAAATCAGACTAACCTTAGTTTTCAGTTTTTACCAGAGTTTTCTCAGGTAAAAACTTTTATGCAACAGTCTCCAGAAAGTAATCTTTTAAGGACTGCATTTAGTGACTCATGAATTGAATATATATCTCACGAACTATATAATGAGAGCGCGAACCGCAAGCTTAAAATTTGTGATATTCCAACCTGAAAACTGGACATTTCATACTTCTTTTTTGTAACCAGGAATAGAATGAGTTCCTCAATAAACAATACTTGATGCGAGCGAGAAACGTGAGCCAAATTTTTCCGATTTTCCAACCTGAAAACTGGACATTCTATAGCATTCTTGTAAAAAAAATAATAATAGCTGGGAGAATTAGTTTTCAGAACTGAAGTGGCTTCCCTGGGTAAAATATATCTATATCAATATCATCATTCTAGGCCCACATGAAATTTCCAAAAGTTTGAGCACGTGATTCGCTCGCAACATCTCACAAGGATGCCCTTTTCACAGTATTGACCAAAAAGGTGAATTTTACATCTTCAGATTTGACTTTTTCCCCCAAACCGCTTGCTCTCTACGCTCGCAGAAATGAAACGTAAATATATAACTTTAGCATGTTTAGTGATCACTTAAAAAATTGTGCTCAATTTAGTTACTACAAAAACACACAACCTCTTTACACAGATGATAATCTAATGGTGAAAATATCCGTTTGCACCAAATTGCCCCTATTGGCCCCCTTTTTTTTTTTACTTTGCCCCCCCCCCAAAAAAAAAAAACGTTCCGCCGCCATTGGCTAAAACACGCATCGTCTTCATGGCTAACTGCAAAAAGTTCTTAAAATGTCCCCTTTAGATCAGATCAGAGCTTATATATTTAAAAATTCTGTTCGCGCTTCTTGCTAGCAGTTATTATCTAAATTTAGTTACATAGGCATCTCGCTTTGAAGATCACAAACATATTGCCCATCATATTAACAAAAATATAGCTCGCGCTCGCATTATTTAAAAAGGGTTTATCATGTTATTACATATTTACTTTATTTTATAAGGATAAAGCTAATTATTGACTGTTAGGACTACCCTTTCAAAGAAACAAACAAAAATCAACTTTAAACTGCCGATCAAGGAAAATATGGCTAAAAAAAATCCCCCCCTCTATTTGACGAAAGTTGGATCCGCCGGGAGGGAGGCAGGGGGCATCAAAAATGGAATAAAAAACAGGGGAATTAATATTTTCCAAAATGGGAAAGTTCCTTTTTCAAAAATAAATATGCCGTTTTTCATGTTTTTTCGAAATAAAATACTCTTTTTAAAGTATACAAGTTAAGTTAAGTTTTCAGGCTGGAATATTGAAAAATTTCAGCTTGCGCTTCGCACTCTCATTCGATTGGTGAAGTATGCATCCTAAAGAGGTCACTAAATGCTTTCTTTAACAGGTTCCTTTTCTGGTCAGTATGTTTAGGCTCGCGTTTTGCGCTCGTGTTAATTCTTTAGTTAGATGCACATCTTTTTAATGACAGCAGAAATCTGCTCGGATTTTTAAAAACTAATTTTCATTTTTTATTGAAATAACCTAAAGTTTAGCTTGTGATTCACGCTCGCAACACCTCGCAATAATGCCATTTTAAGAATAACTGACCACAAAAAACGTTATACAACTTCACCTTTGAATTTGTTTTACCAAGCCGCTCGCTCATTATACTCTCTCCCGAAAAATAAAGCCTAAATATACATTTTGCCATAATAAGAAGTCACTTCAAAAAAGTTATTCTCTACTTAATCACTATCAAACAGACAATGACTTCAAGCAGATGATAATCTTAAGGTAAAAATATCACCACAGTCCCAATTTTGACGTATGAGTTTCATTTTTTGGCTTTACCCCCAACGAAAATTCGTTCGGCCGCCCTTGCCTTCCCATCCTCATATGATAATTGAACGGCAACAGTGTCCCCCGCCCCCCTCCCCTTGCCTCTGCCTCTGCTTTCCCGGTTTTCATTTTTCGGATTAACGAACCTTATTTTGTTTTCGGATTAACGAACCTTATTTTGTTTTCGGATTAACGAACCTTATTTCGTTTTCAGATTAACGAACCTTCGGAAAAACGAACCTTATTTTGTTTTCGGATTAACGAACCTTATTTCGTTTTCGGATTAACGAACCTTCGGAAAAACGAACCTTATTTCGTTTTCGGATCAACGAACCTTCGGAATAACGAACCTTTTTTCGTTTTCGGATTAACGAACCTTCGGAACAACGAACCTTATTTCGTTTTCGGATTAACGAACCTTCGGAACAACGAACCTTATTTCGTTTTCGGATTAACGAACCTTCGGAACAACGAACCTTATTTCGTTTTCGGATTATCGAACCTTCGGAATAACGAATCGTCGGAATTACGCCACAAATGTTCGGATTAACGAACCCTTTTTCGTTTTCGGATTAACGAACATCGAGGTATAGGCAATTTACGTGTTTCGGAATTACGAACCTTCGGAATAAAGAACCTTCGGAATTACGAAGCTTCGGAAATACGAAGTGTAACCGTAAAACAAGGCTTAATTGTCAGTATATCATTGAGGATCTAGATCTGGTACAGTTACATTAACTGAACTTTGTGAAATTTTGAAATCTACGCTGAAACATGTTCACACCGAAGATCCCCAACACAGATAAGCGCACGTGGGACAATGTATAATTATTGCTTAGAGCGTCGGCCCGACGCTCTACCCGAATCCTGTGCTTATTTGCTGATTTCTCAGCAATTACAAAATTTCTTCCAGAATCCTTAGGCACATGCGTTTTATTTATACAAACAGACAATTTGGTGGTCATTTCATTGGATTCTGTACGAACTCATTTTGATATTGTTACCAAAACTAGCATTTACCTTTAAAAAAATCTATCGTTTTCTAATTTCTAATATTACATTTGATGCCCTTCTTTCAGGAGTAGACAAGAGCAATCTAGTTCCCAAAGAAAGGATTGAAAATCGGTCAATGTGCATAAGCACGTTAGAATCCAGGAGCTCACATAATTCATTTTGTTCTTTGGCTCATTACCTCATGACTTTTTTAACCTTACTGCTTTTTTAAACAAGAGTGTCGCTAAGGAGAGCACATAACACGCCCGTCTGTAACACAGAAAATGTAGTTATTGGTCAAGCAAGAAAAGTGGAAGGTGGCAACTTTACCTTTGACCTTCTGACCTCAAAATCGATAGAATTACTAGGATGCTCGTATCATGCACACAAAATTATATGAGCCTAGGTTAAGTTCAACTAAAGTTATTGAGTTAACAATTACTTCTGAGGGGTCAGATGAAAATATGTCATTATGACCACGACCTTTGATGTTTTGACCTCAAAATCAATAGGGGCTTCTTGGGATCTATGCTATGGATAGACGGACGGACATGGAGCGTGATACCATAATACGTCCCGTCTACGACGGGCGTATAAAAATGGTAAGAAAATTTAGAGAAGCTTGATAATGGCCTTTATACAGTGCGTATCAAAAAAAGTTTACACTTAGAAAAAATCCTGCAAAGTTATACATGTAATATCCTGAAGTTTTTCCCACATTCGAACATTGGTACAGATCCATTTAAGCAAATGACGATATAACTGTCGGAAAATATTTCCGCTTGAGTGAGCACCACTTATTTTTTAAAAATTGGTGAAAAATGATTTGCGCAAAACTTTGAAATAGTTATGCAAATAAAAATAGACCGTAATCATGAAGAACACGTGGAATTTAGCTATCAAAATTGATTTGAAGATATCTTTTAGCCTTTTTAACCTGTTTCCTTGCCTAAAACACTTTCGAAAGTGCACTGCAGCCCACCCCACTCCCCCACACACCGAGGCCATTGTGACGATATTTGCTTTACACAAATTTGTGATTTACATGAAATGGCTTAGTTAAGGCTTGATTTTCATTTCGTTAATCATTATCTAGCTTGGGAAAAGTGTGGAGAAACAAGTGTTAAATGAAAATGAAATGTAAACCCACTTTAAATGATAACAAGTGGAATGCCTCTGGCCGTCTCACCTGCATCACGTGGTTCAATATAGCAGCAGTGCTGACTTTGAATACTACTCTAACTCGCACAAGATGTTCAGTGATACTTGGTTACTCTTATGTCCACTTTTTATGAACTACACCAATAAACTTACAGAGATATGTTTATTCAACAAAAAACCCAACATGGCCAAAGTTCATTGACCTTACATGACATTTGACCTTGATCATGTGACTTGAACTCACACAGGATGTTCAGTGATACTTGATTACTCTTATATCCAAGATTCATGAATCAGGTCCATAAACTTTCAAAGTTATGATGGTAATTCAACAGATACACCCAATTCAGCCAAAGTTCATTCACCCTAAATGACCTTTGACCTTAATCATGAGACATTAAACTCACATGGGATGTTAAGTGATAATTGATTAACCTTATGTCTAAGTTTCATGAACTAGGTCTATACATTTTCTAAGTTATGATGACATTTCAAAAACTGAACCTCAGGTTAAGATTTCAATGTTGATTCCTCCAACATGGTCTAAGTTCATTGACCCTAAATGACGTTTGACCTTGGTCATGTGACATGAAAATCTAATAGGATGTCAAGTAATACTTGATTAACCCTATGGCCAAGTTTCATGAACTAGGTCCAAATACTTTCCAAGTTATGATGTCATTTCAAAAACTTAACCTCAGGTTAAGATTTTGATGTTGATTCCCCCAACATGGTCTAAGTTCATTGACCCTAAATGACCTCTGACCTTAGTCATGTGACATGAAACTCTAATAGGATCTTCAGTAATACTTGATTAACCTTATGGCCAAGTTTCATGAACTAGGTCCAAATACTTTTTCAGTTATGATGTCATTTCAAAAACTTAAGCTCAGGCTAAGATTTGATGTTGACGCCGCCGGAAAAGCGGCACCTATAGTCTCACTCTGCTATGCAGGTGAGACAAAAACTTAGTGAAAAATGCTGGAGATTTCTGATATAAACTTGTGTTCAGATCCAGTTATGTCCTCAGATCCAGCTGGCACAAAAAGGGAAAAATTTGTGCTTACTAACAAGTGTTGAAATTTTAATTTGGGTGGCAAAATTGTTACAAAATTCTTGAATATGTCCGTTTAATTTCAATTGACTAAAAGTGCAAGGGAAATGTATGAGAAATGTTTTGCAGGGTAAGTTTGATTTTACCCTTTCCCCTTGACACAGCCTTAAAATGAGCATTTCTGCCCAAACAGATTTCTGCAAGCTTTACAAAAATGGACAGTGCTCACTCAAGTGTAACATTCTGTCCAAAACTTTTACATTCATTGGATAGATGAGACCCAAAACCAAGATTATGAGTGAAAAAATTACCCACAGGTTGTATATTTTTGAATTCCCAGAGCTTTTTCAAAGTGCAAACTTTTTTTTGATACACACTGTACAGGAAGGCAAAGATATGCAAGTTACTTACAAGGTTCTCATCTTCTGTCCGGCATTATGGAAAGCGGAATATGAAATCGACGTCAGATCGAATCCAGCCTTTTGTGAGTGAAGACGTCTAAGATTTAACAATGAATAAACAATATACATGATTATCGTTTTTGCCTTAATAGCTGGATTTATTGAGCCCTTTTTGCCTGTGTCAACTTTACTGTTACTGGTTTTCAGGTCTTGAGTGATTTACTGATTTTCTGTCCAACTGTGCACGAATTATGATTTCAGTGTTACACGTAGCTGCATCGGAAAAAAAATTTGTAAATTTTATATGAAGTTGAACAACCCATTCATGGCCGGTGTCATTGTGGTCTAGTTGAAATTACATAAATTTTTCAGGATTTCTACTTGAAACATTATATTGTCTGAAAACATTTTTATCAAAAGAGTACAGGAAGGCTACAGCAAGCTAACCCCCATTTTAACTGGGAGATTTCAGACCAGTATATACTGGGGGTCAGTTTGACCCCCCCCCCCCCCCGATCTCGGCCACTGATTGCGTGATCGCTGTGAAAATTTGCATGCGCGTAGAGCTGGATGTAATCTACAAGACTGTATAGTAAAATGTTAACAAATTGTTTATACTTTTTCAACAATTAATTATGCAAATAAGCATATAAAAAATGCTTTAAATATTGATTTTTGTGTATGTTTTTGCCTTTAACTCAATTTGTATAGCTAGTAGAATGCTTATTTGGGGGGAAAGTATACATTCTTACAATTTCTAACAAATATTCACAAAAAATTTGCAAAAATACAATTAATTTCTTATGTATTTTATTATTTTTTTAAATTCTTAATTTTTTTTCAAGCCTTTGTCTCTTATCATTTTTTCCAATAAACTTTGTCGGGACTCTTTTACAATACTAAATAGTATGACAAAATCCATTTAAACCAACAAAAGTAAAAATAATCATACATTTATGATTTTTAGTTGAAAAACACACTTTGCATTGACTTTGTACACGGAATCTTGTTTATGAGCTATTTTGGGTCTGACATGCACTAACAAAATGTTGCGTAACTTCGGAACCACGTACCCAGACGTCGCGAATTTGGTCTTAAAAGATGTGCAAAAATCAAAAGAAGAGCGGTGCTGTCAAGAAAATTTGGCAAAACGGCGTGGTGACAAATTTGTTGAGGGGGGCAAATTGACCGGTTTCACCAAAATCATACAAATGATTTTGGTATGTATAATCAAACAGCATTTATTTTTTCAAAAGTTAAATAGTACAAAAAACAGTGTTTACATATGCAAAGAAAAGATTATTCAATATTATGAAGATGAGAGATAAATTAGTTCCATATCAGGTTTGTTTAACAAATGTAATGCTAAATGGATGTCACTTCATTCTTTATTTACTTGAGGGAAATGTATTATTATTGTTTATTTATAGATTGTGTAAGAATATTCGCTTTATTTTGATATTATTTGATTCAATAAAAGGCCTCTGGAGGGCTAAAAAGTTTGGGGAAAAATCATACAAATCTTTAAAATGTCATTAATTTGTTGATCCTTGTCCGATTTTGATCAAAATTTTCAGTGTCTTGCTTGTGTGATTATTCTTTATCAATTCAAATCATATTATTTTCAGCCTGGAGTACCCCTTGAACAGATTGTCATACTTACAGCGTGAGAAGATTTGGTAGATCAGTAAACGTCCTTGGTAAGACAACACTCAGTTTATTGGTGTTCAAATCCCTGCATGCAAACATAAAATACATCAGTCAGTGAAAATGCCCTTTCCAAGCTTATGGATGCTAGAATATTATTCAACAACAATAACTTTTATCATTATTGTTATTAGCACTAATTTTATCTTAATATTTTACCCATTGTACCTTTTTTTGTTATTTTGTTAGACTTAACACTTTGTAACTTTTGAAAAGTGCTTTATAAGAAGCAATTATCATTATTTATATAGTTTTTTACCGATGCATTACTGCATATTTTGGTCTGCATCAATTGGCTGTGCACTATCAGAACATATCCCTAAAAAGGACCAAAATCCAACGAATATCGCATGCGCTTCTGTACAAAAATTTGACACTGAATATGGAACCATAAATGAAACTGTCTAGGTGGTCATCAAAGCAGCATGTCCCCATACCACTAATATACATGAGTGCCCCCCCCCCCTCCCGGCGCATTATCATCTGGAGATATTTAAGAGTACCCACTATAAAATTGCAACGAACTATCATTTTATGAGAAAGTCTTTCAAATCATTGTCACCTTATTATCATCTATCTACCTTGATCTGGTACAATAATGTAAACTCATCTTCGTGAAATCATGAAATCTTAGCTCAAAACCAATAATTCTTACACAGATTCCCAAAAATACCAGACATTGGACAGATTTCCATGCTTATTTTGCTCATTTCTCAGCAATTACAAATTTTCTCCCAGGGCCATTTAGCACATTTTCTTTTTATTTATACATACAAACACTTTGGTGTAAATTCATTGGATTCTCTTTGACCTCATTTTGAGGTCGTTACCACAACTGTTATTTATCTTTTCTATTCCCTGGAAAAATACCCGACATTTGATCAAATTCCGTGCCTTTTCTGCTTGTTTCTCAGCAATCACACATTTTCTTCCACGGCCATTTGGTACATATTTTCTTATTCATATCTTGGTGGTAATTTCATTAGATTCTGTTTGACCTCATTTTGAGGTCGTTACCACAACTGTTATTTATCTTTTATATTCCCTGGGAAAAAACCCGACATTTGATCAAATTCTGTGCTTATTTTGCTTAATTCTCAGCAATATGCAATTTCTTCCAGGGCCATTTGGCACATATTTTGTACATATAATTTCATACAAACACTTGGATGGTAGTTTTATTGGATTCCCTTCATACTCATTGTGACATCATTACAACAACTGTTGGGTGTTTAATAATGCTGTTCGTAAGATAAGAACGACTGATAATCCTTTCATAGACACTTAATAATCACCAACTGACATTTAAAGGTAAATGCTAGTTTTGGTAACGATATCAAAATGAGTTCGTACAGAATCCAATGAAATGACCACCAAAGTGTCTGTTTGTATAAATAAAACGCATGTGCCAAAGGATTCTGGAAAAAATTGTGTAATCGCTGAGAAATCAGCAAATAAGCACGGGATTCGGGTAGAGCGTCGGGCCCGACGCCCTAAGCAATAATACATACATTGTCCCACGTGCGCTTATCTGTGTTGGGGATCTTCGGTGTGAACATTTTTCAGCGTAGATTTCAAGATTTCACAAAGTTTAGTTAATGTAACTGTACCAGATCTAGATCCTCGATGATATACTGACAATTAAGCCTTGTTTTACAGACTTTCTCATGAAATCAGTGTCTACTGCAATTACTGGAATTTCTCTTTAATGGTGAATATCACTTACCACTAGAAAGGATCATCAGTTGTTCTTAAAGTCACTCTTATAACTTACAAAAGATTTATGAAATGGCCTACTGGTATTTATCTTCCATATAACATACATGATAGAAGCATTGTAGCCCAGTGGATAAGTCCTCTGACTTTGAAACAAAGGGTCATTGGTTCGAATCCCAGCCACGGCGTAATTTCCTTCAGCAAGAAGAAATCCATCCACAGTGGGTGATTCAGTTGTTGAACTTTTGGTGTTGGTGTTAGGTCAATTTTTACATGATTTTAACACCAAATATAAAATGAAGATGGTCCCGAAAAGTCACTCACTAGTTATTGAGATGTCAATAATGTGATCTGTATCAGTTTTACAAACTCTGAATAAGTTTTGGAGCTATATAGGGGAGCAATCCAAATTTCAACACTAAGGCCAACACCGGACTTGAAATTATCCATTGCGCTCCACTCAACCCAGGTGAGGTGAATGGGTACCTGGCAGGAATTTATTCCTTTAAATGCCACCGCGCTGTAAAAGGCTGGGCTAAAGCCAGAGTCCTTTGGGAGCGCATAGGGGTGTCACGATATGTGATATGCGCTATACAAGAACTGGGTTATTATATGGAAAGTACCGCTTAATTTTAAGCGCACTTTGCCAGAAGCTTGGTGTACGAGATGAAATAAGCAAAATTTTGTTTAAAAATCTTCATAGTCCATGAATCTGTACCATGGTACAAGTGAAACCCCTATTGAGAATGCGGGCCATTGTGACATCATTACCACAACTGGTATTCATCTTTCATATAACATGTATGTTAGAAAGGAAAGCTGACTTACAGGTGTATTAGATTGGATATGTGATGAAATATGTGTGGCCCAACCTTGAACAGGTCATTATGGTGGATCTCTCTACGGGAAAAAAAAACAAAAATAAAGATGAAAAATAGGATAAATATACACATTCAGATTCATATTACATTTGTATTGTCCATGATGCAATCAATTCAAAGATTCAATTGTCTTTCAATGTGGGGGATGTGGCTTCAATTCCCAGTCATGACGTGTTTTCCTTCAGCAAGGAATTTATCTGCACTGTGATATGCATATTACAGCCGCCAATCTAAAGCCGGGGGGTTATATCCAAGTCCGTTGGAAGCGCAGGGAGACGGAAATGTATAAAAAAAAACTAGTATAGAAAAAAATGTATAGAAAAAATATAGGAAATGTTCATACATGCCCTATATTTTGTTCATACATGTGGAAATTCAATTTGTTTGCACAAAACAATTTGGAATGTCTCATACACACAAAACAAGAATACATAGTTTCAAAGAATGACATACAGGGGGTATACCATTTTAGGTATTCGGTACACACTCTACCATTGCTTTGTAAAACACTTGCAGTGTCTTTTCAAAAGCAGACCTTAGCTTCCGTTGGAAGAACATTCTGCTATTAGCTTAACTCTTCATGCGTTACGTTCGCATTATTGCACATCCGTAGGCGTGTTTCGTTCGCATTTTTGCACAACCACACATTTCCCATAGACGTTCCCTGTCCCATTGTTTTTCGAACAATGTATAGCCTAGCATTTTTGTATACCATACATGTGTACCGATCGATCGCGCGTGCGACATTAGTTTAGCGTTCGACGGATTATCGCAGTTTACAAATTACAGAAAGGTTGAGTTTTCCCCAAAAATCAATACATCCTGATTACAGCCAGGAAGTTCATTGAAAAAAGATAGGATAAAATCAATAAAACCCTCCTCACAAATAATACCATCTCCAGGTTTATTGTTAGGAGTCTGTGAATCATGGCACGAATGTGACTGAGACCCTAAAATAATGCAACACACAGGGGGTTTACAGGTGAACGCATGAAGAGTTAAACAAGTGGAATGCCTCTGGCCGTCTCACCTGCATCACGCGGTTCAATATAGCAGCAGTGCTGACTTTGAATACTACTCTAACTCGCACAAGATGTTCAGTGATACATGGTTACTCTTATGTCCACTTTTTATGAACTAGACCAATAAACTTACAGAGATATGATGGTTATTCAACAAAAAAACCCAACATGGCCAAAGTTCATTGACCTTACATGACCTTTGACCTTGATCATGTGACCTGAAACTTGAACAGGATGTTCAGTGATACTTGATTACTCTTATGTACAAGTTTCATGAATCAGATCAATATACTTTCAAAGTTATGATGGTAATTCAACAGATACACCCAATTCGGCCAAAGTTCATTGACCTTTGACCTTGGTCATGTGACCTGAAACGCGCACAGGATGTTCAGTGATACTTGATTACTCTAATGTCCAAGTTTAATGAACTAGACCAATAAACTTTCAAAGTTATGATGGTAATTCAACAGATACCCCTGATTCGGCCAAAGTTCATTGACCCTAAATGACCTTTGACCTTAATCATGAGACCTGAAACTTGCACAAAATTTTCAGTGATGCTTGATTACTATTATGTCCAAGTTTCATGAATCAGATCCATAAACTTTCAAAGTTATGATGGGAATTTAACAGATATCCCCAATACTTGATTAACCTTATGTCCAAGTTTCATGAACTAGGTCCATATATTTTCTAAGTTATGATGACATTTCAAAAACTTAACCTCAGGTTAAGATTTCGATGTTGATTCCTCCAACATGGTCTAAGTTCATTGACCCTAAATGACCTTTGACCTTGGTCATGTGACATGAAACTCTAATAGGATGTTCAGTAATACTTGATTAACCTTATGGCCAAGTTGTATTAACTAGGTCCATATACTTTCTAAGTTATGACGTCATTTCAAAAACTTAACCTCAGGTTAAGATTTGATGTTGACGCCGCCGCCGCCGGAAAAGCGGCGCCTATAGTCTCACTTTGCTTCGCAGGTGAGACAAAAATCATGACCTAATATATAAAGGAAGTGGGCCCTCCACAGAGTGTGATGTACAGAGCATGGTCAATTGCCAACTCGTTTACTGCCAACTCGTCCACTCACCACATGGTCTACTTTCATGTGGTCTAATGCCATTCCGTCCATCAACATTTCGTCCAACAACCCAATTTGTCCTATTATCACTTCATCTAATCCCCATTTCGTCTCATAACTAGTTGGTCTAATATCCATTTTCTTTTAATTCATTTCGCACAATTAACACTTACGGTAGTCCAATTAGACCAAATGGTATATACAGTATGGACTAAACGGCTATTGGACCAACTGGTTATTAGACAAAATGGTGAGTGGATTGGTAATTAGACCATGATAGAGGATGAACAAATGGCAGATCAGCTAGGCAGTAGATGAGTTGGCAATTGGACGAATTGGCATTAGACAAGTTGGAAATAAACCCAGAGCATCATAATGTGTATACATAAATGAGGAGATAATAGTGTAACACATAACTTTCTGAGATTTTACTAAGCAAGCTTTCGACCATCTGGCCTGATGAAACTATTATTGAAATTGCATGCATACATGAATTATATGATACGTTCCTATTCTAACAGCCCCAAAAATGATATTTGGATGATTCTCTATTTGACTCTGAGCAGAACAGTATCAACTAGCTTTGTCTATTGTTATGTAGTATGTAATTTAACTTCCTGTTATCCTTTCAGTCATTCACCTTCACTTGTCAACAAACTCCCCCCAATGTCATCTAAGGTTTCCCAAACCCCCAATATTATTTAACTCCTAAACCTTGACCAGAACAGACCAACCCTCAGTGACGTCAGCCAACTTCAAGGAACAAAAGTTCTAAGAAGTATGAGTCACACTTCCAGCCCCAGTCACTTGCACAGAGCATAACCACACCCCTTATAAAAGAGAAAGTTTGATAGACAGTTACCTGTAGACCAATCAGATCAATTAAATCACTCCCACCTTAAATTGTTACACCCCCACAACTAATGATATAATCTTCTTGATTATTAGAAATACAATAGAGTACTAGACCCACACTCATCCATATAGACTGACTGACTTCAAGACTTAGACATCCAGCCAATATTAGATTAACTTCAGAATTTTAATCATAGACTTTGAAACTTCTATCATTGTCCCATTCATGGCACCATATTACTTACAATATCTGTAGATGTTTGAGTTGTGACAGCGAGTTTTGAGCAATGCTTCTGATTCGATTGTTACTCAGGTTTCTGTGTGAAAACAAAACAATGAGAAAAACAAAGTACAACATATCTGGGTGAAAAATAATTTCTTACCACTCTGAAATGAACTCTGAAATTAGATACTGTTTACTTTATAACAATCATTATTGTTTATTATTTCTATCATTATCATTACTCTTAGTAACTTTAGAAGTAAGGAGCAGAAGATAATTACTATTATCATTATTATTAGTACTTTTATCATATAAGATCTACTATCAATATCATTATATTATCGGCCTCATCCTAAAATAAGTCATCTCTCTTCTCATGGGTGTTGGTGTGTGTGTGCGCTTGTTATGTACAAAGTCAAAGGAAGCGGAAAGAAGTCACCGTCGCTGATGAAATAAATGACAGTGAATGGAGTGGTGGCTTGAACTAGGATGATGCCTTATTATCTTTATTACTTAAATTATTATCATGATTATTACTATAATCATATCATTATCATCATCACTGGTGTGAATCCTTGCGTTCAAGGGAGATGATCTATTACATTGTTCCATTCCCCCCTTCCCCAACTACTTGAACAGCTTTACGTAAGAGATTTATGCCCGTAAGTGATAAAAATATAAACTGTAATTCAGTTGGATACCTACAAGAATCTCACATGACTCTGGGCAAGTATTTTACAACTTCGTTTAGAGACCGCCTCGATCCGATTCATATCAAGTCCAATGTAAACCAGTTCAACCATATTCTCCAGTGCATCGCCTGGTATAGACCTAAAGCTGTTGTTACTGAGACTCCTATGAAACAAACAAAAAATGATAAATTCATAGTAACAATCAGGAGCTGAACACAGAAGGGGAGTGGGCCTAGCTTGTCGATGTTTGTCGAACACTCTATACTTTTACTTATAATTATGGAATGAAAAGCACATAAAAGGTGTCCTTACTGAGACTCCTATGAAAGAAACAAAAAAATTAAAAGCAGGAGCTGATCAAAGGGGCGCAGAAGGGGAGGGCCATGCCAATAGCATACTAACCTCGTACTAGCGTGAGTGGGCCATGCCTAGCTTACGTATTTTTCTATACTCTCATACGTTTATTCATGGAATGACAAGCACAACAAGGTTTTTACTGAGACTCCTAAAAAATGAAAAACCAGGAGCTGAAGAAATGAGTGCAGAAGGGGGGCCTAGCTTGCCGTTTTTTGTCGAACACTCTATACTTTTACTTATAATTATGGAATGAAAATCACACAAAAGTTGTCATTACAGAGACTCCTATGTAACAACTAAAACTTTGGAAAAAAAATAATAGAAAAAGAGCAGAAAATAAGTGAAATAAGCTTAAATGATGAATGATAAATAGCAATATGCTACAAAATGGTTTTCTGAATTCCCCTTATTATCGAATTTATCAATATTCTAATGTTTAGGAATGTGAGGGGCAAATCGATATTAGCTTTACTGTTCATTGGTGTATAGGGGACAAGAACAAGTGGGAAATATAAATTTTTCCCTTTATGACTCTTTTTTTTTCATTTGCAATGCACTGCAAATAAATAACAATAATAATATTTAATAATAAAATGTTGATTATAATTTCTGGATAATTCCAAAGAACAATTATTAACTTTAGTCCTTGCGCCATTAAATATAAGAAAGGAAGGTAAAGAATGATAAATCAAGAAATAAATTTTTAAAATTAGAATTGAATATATAAATGGAGAAAAATGTCAAAGAGGTTAGCAGAGGGGTGGAATCTACACATGACATGAATTTGACATCAATATATAAATGAATTGGGCTTGTCATGAGAAATAGCGTAAAGAGAATACTTACAAAAGTTCAATCGATGTTCCCCAGAAAAACTTCCTCGGTAAGCTGGTCAGAAAATTGCTATTTAGGTTTCTAGAATTGAAATAAAAAATACAAAATTTGGGGCATTTAATATCAGTCTTATTTATCACCATAGTCAAGGCATCAGAGAAACCAATATGGCATCTGGGAACGGGTTTCAATTTGCGATGTTGGTAACATTGTAGGCACCCCACGTTTTCATGTAAATTCATGAGCAATCAGCACAAGAACCATATGCTTGTCACAGTGTGAATGCCAGGCCCCATTGTCATATGTCATTGTCCATTACAAGCTAAATTAAGCCCCCATAGATAATTCATAAGGCTAATATTTTAATATTTAACGTGTCTTTGATAAACACCTAGAGTCGCCTGCATTGCCCTTATTAGGGTCACTCCTGTCAATACTATAAGACAGTGGCAGATCCAGGGGGGGACAAATCTGGCCCTTCCCCCTCCCCCTCCCCCTCCCCCTTGACAGGCACAAAACATAGCTTTTAGTGAAATATGTTATGCATAGGCAAGTAAGGACCTTTTTTCTTGTCAAATTGTTCATGGAACAAAATGGCATCGATTTGGTAGTGAAAACCTTTTGGGGGTTCAACGTTTTCTGCATCCTTCTTTTGGAAAATCCTGGATCCGCCCATGATTTGTAATATACACCATTCAAGAAATCAATTGAGCAATGGCCTTTTAAATGTTGAAGAACATATCCATCCAATGCCATGGTAGTTTGAATACAAAGCTTTAAAAAAGAAATGAGCAACAGTTGATGTAATGCCATTCACTAACAATGCACTCATTTACTACTTGTGCAATATAATTCATGCAAATAGACATAACTCGGGGAATATATCTCCAGTATCCCATGACACAGCCAATATATATAACAATTACTTACAGTTTTTTCAGACTCGGAGGGAAAGCTGCAAATGGTTCTGTTGGAGTGTACACAAGGTGATTTCTTGAAAAGTCTCTGAAATTAAAGAAAAATTATTAATATTTTCCATAATAACCCTTACTTTTATATTTCATTTATTGTAATATACAATTTCCTTATTCCTCTTTAAAATTGTTGTCACGTTGCTATTATTTGTAATGATCCTAATCCTTTGATATTTTATAGTTTTAGACATACTTATATTTATAACTGATTGTCATTGTTCCACTCGGTTTTCTATAGTGCCATAATTATTTCATTGTTCAGTGTTTTTAACAGTGAATAAATTGTACAATTAGTAGTGTTATAATTAGTAACTCTTCCCTTTTGATAACTTAAAATATTTTAGTTTGATTCATATTATCATTTAAGTAACAGTATTTTTTTATTTATGTTACTAAGTATTATCTTTGACTTAGATTTTGACTTCATTTTCATGTATGATATGATTTATGTTGTTCTATATGTTTCATCAGGTCATTGATGAAAAAAAGTTTTACCCGGTAAGCTGATCTTTTGTACCTGAATAAATATGTTTTAATAAATAAATCAATTTAGAGTCATCTTTGATGAGCTTTAAATCCTAAAATTTGCATCATTGATATATTATATCTTAAGAGGAGGAACCATGGCCAAGAGGACTAAGGCCCCTGACTAGACACATGAAAGTCTGGGTTCCGATCCCTGGCCACACCACCTATGCCTGTGAGCAAGGTATTTAATACTGCATTATTGTAGAGCTCTTAGAGACTCCTCAGGGTGCAAGCTAAGCACTTGCCCGATTGCCAGGGGCAAGTAAAAGTTATAGTCGGGCAAGTGTTTTTGAAGTAAAGACCAAATCCACTCGCCCGAATTGGGAAAGCAAAATTCTCACAGTAGAATTACAAAAAATAAGGGTCGATGTGATATACCGACTCTAAATTTGGTCATGGCGGGCAAGATAGAATCACTTTGTAAAAAGAAATGCAAGAACAAGGTACATCAGTTCATGTCAAAAGAGAAAAAAAAGGTCAATATTTTCTAAAATCATAATATTTTCTATTGAAGTAACCTTTTTTCAAGGATTTTTTTCGGCAAGCGAAACAGATTTTCGGGCAAGTATATTCCAATTATTTAACAAGGGCAAGTGCATCTAAAAAGTTATGTAGCACCCTGCTCCTGATGAAGTGTTAAAATGGAGGTATAATTATAATAATATTTATCAACAATGCTCTTTTATCCAACATCAAAATAAATGGAAATGCATTCTTGGCAAATATGTGTGCCCTTGATCACAAAGGATCGTCTCTATCGTTAGGCAAAAGGACAGAGTCAAGAATAGGTGGAGATTTATTTCGAAAAAATGCGAACAAGATAAATCGTGAAAACTCTAGTAAAAACCAAAGTTTGGTATTTCCATAATATTGCCACTTTTTTCTTACACCTCCTTCTCAGAAGTTATAAAACTTACCCAAGTCTACTTGCAATGACACCCCCCCCCCCCCGAAAGTTACATTTATATAATATCATTACTTTTGCTTTTCCACTCGCCTCCCCCCCCCCCCCACACACACAAATGATACACAAATTATCACTTTCACTTTGTACACCACCTTGCTAAAGTGCCTTTCCCCTTATGTCTCCTTGTAATGAAAGTGACCCCCCCCCCCCCGAGGATCAAAAAGTGATAACTTTCACTTACCCCTCTATCAGTTCAGTGCAGGCAGTTACTGGTGGAATCTTGGTTATGTCACTATTATGTATGATCCTATGCAATGAAAAATTGGGAAAAAGATGTATGTAAGCATTGTGATTTTAATATAAGCCCAATTATGTTTTTACAAAAAAATATACAGCACAAACTATATATAAAAAAAACACCAGTCACTTTACACCATTAAATTTGGTGGTACATGTATTAGTTTAACAGCCTATGAAATTCTCACAAATCTGAAATTACCTTTGGTGTTATCAAATCTAGGGTGCAATTTTAACACCTTATATTGTGGTCCTATAGAGAAAACAAATGGTGTCAGTTTTAGAACACCCCATTTTTGCATATTTTAACACATTTGTGTCATATGGATAAACACCATCTCGAGGAGCGAAACCTTTTTACTTTTACAGAAAGAACATTGCCAAATTGCACCATTATGTACACATTTCTATAATTGCAATATTACCAAAAAAATGAAAATGAGGTAATCAGAAAGTGGCAAAACAGCTGGGTCAATATTCTGAAAATGTGCTAATAGGGTAAATCTGTGATTTTGTAGGAAAATTAATTTTGGTCAAGTATTTTTCTTTATTTCTTTGCAAGAGTATAACATGAAAAGCCTTTCAAATATTACAGCGAATGACTAAACAAAGGTTTTCCTTTTTACTTTATACAAATAGACCTCAAGAATAATACGTCATAATCTCCTAACACTCTCCCTTGGAGGATAGGAATATGTATAAAGAGAGCTACACCATAGATGTGCCAGCTGCAGTTCACTAATGCATGCAAGGCAATGGCTTAAGCCTCTCAGAAGGCTGCACGATGATGGAAATGCATAAGGTATGGCTAAAGCCTATAAGATGGCTGCCCGATGATGGAAATGCATAAGGTATGGCTTAAGCCTATATGATGGCTACCCGATGATGGAAATGCATAAGATATTGCTTAAGCCTCTAAGAGGGCTGCCCGATGACGTTAATGCATAAGGTATGGCTTAAGCCTATAAGATGGCTGCCTGATGACGTAAATGCATAAGGTATGGCTTAAGCCTAAAAGATGGCTGCCTAAATGCAAAATGCAAAAGGTATGGCTAAAGCCTGTAAGATGGGGTCTGATGATGAAAATGCATAAGGTATGGCTTAAGCCTATAAGATGGCAGCAAGGTGATGTAAATGCATAAGGCATCACTTATGCCTCTAAGAGGACTGCCCGATGGTGTAAATGCATAAGATATCGGTCAAACCTCTATAAAGAGAGCTGCCCCATGATGTCAATGCATAAGGCATTGCTTAAGCCTCTAAGAGGACTGCCCGATGATTATGCATAAGGTATGGCATAGGTCTATCAAATGACTGCCCAATGACACTAATGCATAAGGTATGGCTTAAGCCTATAAGATGGCTGCCTGATGACGTAAATGCAAAAGGTATGGCTCAAGCCTATAAGATGGGGTCTAATGATGTAAAAACATAAGGTATGGCTTAAGCCCATAAGATGGATGCAAGATGATGTAAATGCGTAAAGTAACGCTTAAGCCTCTAAGAGGGTTGCCCAATGAGGTTAATGCATAAGTTATGGCTTAAGCCTTAAAGAAGGGGCCTGATTATGTAAATGCATAAGGTATGCCTTACGCCTATAAGATGGGTCTGATGATGTAAATGCATAAGGTATGCCTTATGCCTATAAGATGGGGTCTGATGATGTAAATGCATAAGGTATGGCTTAAGCCTATAAGATGGGGCCTGATTAGGTAAATGCATAAGGTATGCCTTATGCCTATAAGATGGGGCCTGATTATGTAAATGCATAAGGTATGGCTTAAGCATTTAGCATATAGTCTGATGATGTAAATGCATAAGGTATCGCATAGGCCTATAAGATGACTGCCCTATGACATCAATGCATAAGGTATGGCTTAAGCCTATAAGATGGCTGCCTAACGACGTAAATGCATAAGGTTAGCTTAAGCCTAAAAGATGGCTGCCTAATGGCATAAAAGCAAAAGGTATGGCTTAAGCCTATAAGATGGGGCCTGATTATGTAAATGCAGAAGGTATGCCTTATGCCTACAAGATGGGGTCTGATGATGTAAATGCATCAGGCATCGCTTATGCCTCTAAGAGTACTGCCCGATGATATAAATACATAAGGCATTGTTTAAGCATCTAAGAGGACTGCCTGATGATTATGCATAAGGTATGGCATAGGTCTATAAGATGACTGCCAGATAACATTAATGCATACGGTATGGCCTAGGCCTATAAGATGACTGCCCGATGATGTAAATGCAAAAGGTATGGCTTAAGCCTATAAGATGGCTACCTGATGATGTAAATGCATAAGGTATAGCTTAAGCCTAAAAGATGGCTGCCTAATGGCATAAATGCATAAGGTATGGCTTAAGCCTATATGATGGGGTCTGATGATGTAAATGCATATGGTATGGCTTAAGCCTATAAGATGGCTGCAAGATGATGTAAATACATAAGATATCGCTTAAGCCTCTTAGAGGACTGCCCGATGTTTATGCATAAGGTATGGCATAAGTCTATAAGATGGTGGCCTGATGAAGTAAATACATAAGGCATCACTTAAGCCTAAAAGATGGCCACCTGATTACGTAAATGCATAAGGTATGGTTAAGGCCTATCAACGCCGGCCTGGTGGCATAAACACATGCTGCCCAACTTTGGCAAAGGGAAGCAAGTGACACATCAGTCAAATTTGAGTTATAGTTGTTTCTGAAACACTCTGTATATGTTGCATGTTATGGCAAATTTAAGGAAGAAATGACAGTTCTACGGAAAGATATTTTTAAAAATATGCTGTTAAGTTGCATTGATGAACACACATTCGTATTAACAACAAATACTTTGGTAAATTGCTTCTTTTGCCAAAGTATGGCTGTATGGCTTAAGCCTATACGACGGCTGCCTGATGATGTAAATGCATAAGGTATAGAAAGCTTAAGGCTATAAGATGGCTGCCTGATAATGTAAATGCATAAGGTATAGATAGCTTAAGCCTATAAGATGGCTGCCTGATGATGTAAATGCATAAGGTATAGATAGCTTAAGCCTATAGATGGCTGCCTGATGATGTAAATGCATAAGGTATAGATAGGCCTATAAGATGGCTGCCTGATGATGTAAATGCATAAGGTATAGATAGCTTAAGCCTATAAGATGGCTGCCTGATGATGTAAATGCATAAGGTATAGATAGCTTAAGCCTATAAGATGGCTGCCTGATGATGTAAATGCATAAGGTATAGATAGCTTAAGCCTACATGATGGCGGACTGATAATGTAAACGCAGAAGCTCCACAAATGAAATTCCCATACTTACAATCGCTCTAAGAACCCACATGACTCAAACGTGTCCGTATCGATAGGTTCCAATGGCGATGAATATATTTCTCTGAATAAAACCGAAGACAAATCATTACAATAATGGCCACCATGATCAGTCTACAACCAGAATTTTGAATACTTGAAAATCTTTTAAATGATAACATGGAACAGCAATCTCAAGATCCTATTGTCAAAATTAATCGGGGGGGGGGTGATGGTATTCAAATGTATTGCTGTACACATGCATGACCAAATTATTTCAAAACACCCCCTAAATGAGCTTTTCTCTGTGTGCAAGATAATACCCTTAACAAGTATTTTTTGCAGGCTTCATTTACACATTTTAGCCCCTAAGCAAGCTGTCGCAAGAATGTGACCCTTTAACAAGTTTTGTCTACTTGCTAACAATAAGCTAACATATAGACAAAACTATGGAAGGATTTACCTTCCGAGGTTGCAGACAGTAACAGTGTGAATTCATTCAAATCGCATCTAGAAGGCCTGGAAAACCAAGTTTATTAGTTTCGACCACGACACAGAACTTTTTTAACTGGCCCAAACCCACACATACATTGTAAAATTGTTGCGTTCAACTGAGGACAAGTTCAAAGAAGATGCAGAGGGGCAATGCACAACATTTCATTTCATTTCTTGGTTTTTGCAACATTTTTCATAACAAAATTCTGGACAAGAAAATACATAACTGAAAATGGACATCAAGATAATGAACAATAGTTTTGTATATAAATCCTCAAACATATCTAACATATTCATTAAGTGCTATTTTCTGTTACACAAAAAATAGGATGGTTGCAAGGCTTGAAAGCAAAGCTTGAAAACGTAACAACCCTGGAAAATATCCAAAATAATTAATGTCTACTGTCATTAGACGTGCAGGTGCATGAGGGACTGGGCGAGGGGGGTACAAGGGAGATGCTTGGTCCTTAGCATGGAAATTTTTAGAAAATAACACGTTTTGTTCTTTATTTTTTAATTTATGCATGTATCTTATGTAATTTACACAGACATCAAGGTAAAAATCCAGCTAATTATTCCCCTCCAGTTCGGGTTAAGATATCAATAAGAAGTACAATGTGAATACTGCAAACAAGTTTCATCCAAAATTTATCAGGTAATAATTCAAAAAGCCCAGGGGAAAAAGCTTGGGGGAAAAAACACACAGTAAACACGTTTGACTAACTAGTCTTTTAAAAACAGGTTTGGAAAAAAACATACCCTAAATGCGTTTGACTCCGCGAATGACCATTGACCAGTCATTCAAAACTACCCTTTTTTATTAGTTTTTTTGATACCCTTAACAAGTGCACACGCGGCCCTCGGCCAAAACTTTAAATAGGATTTGGGGGTCACACGTGCACAGCAATAAATTTGACTGTCCCACCCCCCCCCCCAGTAAATATTCTTGAGCATTGATGACTCATCTATAAAAGTTAATGAAATTTGGAATTGGAATTTTCTTAAGAACTATAGGCTTGCAATCATTAAATAGATTTGGAATAAAAAGTGCAATGCAGTTTACTAATTACTAAAAAGATGTTTTAAATTAAATGAAAGGAGATTTTTTTTTCATTGTTTTGTACATATAATTTCAAAGTTATTAAAATTAAAATGATCTTTAATTTTTATCTTTTCACTTTTTGAATTTGCCTGTATTTAGGCAACTGCATGCTTAAAATATATAGGCCTGTATTCTGAACTCAGGTTTAAAGGGGAATCCAGCCTTGGCCATAAAATGGTGTGTTGAGGAGAAAATAAATTAAACAGAATGGTGAAAGTTTGAAAGAAATCGGACAAGCAATAAGAGAGCTACAGCTGCTTTAACATTGAGATCACTGATAGTATGTAGATTTCAAATTGGCAACTGGGTAAGTCAATTATGACAAGGGGCAAGGACAACTTTCCCATAGGCCATGTACTTTATTATCAGGGATTTGTGGTTTTCTCTTAAATGCCCAGCTGGGGCAGTAATCTAAATATAACCCAGGTAGTTGTTTTATGTCCTCATGAAAGAAAAATATCTAATTTGAAGTAAAACTTTTGGGGAAAATGACATTTTAGTCATAATATGTATTGGAGTACATGGACCAGTCGTCCTTGCCTTACATCACTATGACTTCCCATATGTGGCCAATTTGAAGTCTCCATGGGTGTATTGATCACCAATATTTACCACTTAAAAATTAATAACTTTCTTGTTGTTTATCCAGTATTGTTCAAACTTTCTACTATCAACTTGTGTGATTTTTCTTTTTCTTATATTATAAAAACAAGTTTTTATTTGGGGTTGGATTCCCCTTTAACTTAGACCATAGTCTAAATCTGTGCTAAAATTAAGCCAAAAGTGTCTAAATTCTTATCAAGTTGTATGTTTCTTACGTTTACTGTGCTCTTTCCTGATTCATAGATTGGTGAAGACAATCATTTATTCATACTTCCTAGACAATTATGAATGATTTGAGAGCCATGAGCTAAAATATGGTATTTATCTACTGTTAGTGATTTATATAACAATTGGCTATCCATACTCAATCCATAACTTTTAAACCTGAGCCGAGTTTAAGTAAATCCCGACTTCGGATACAGGCCTATATGTTTTTCCATACTTACATGTATGATTGTGATTGATCAAATCAATCTCAACCCTTACTAAGACGGGCCCAGGTCTAGCTCGTTTCATTTCAGTATACTTTATATTTGTTAATTGCTTTACACTGTAAATTTTATAGCATTTGTGATGAAAAAGAATAGCCTAAATGCAATCAATCAAGTGTTAATACGTACATTTTCGAGCTGTTAGCTGGAAATGAATCAGAAGAAATCTTGTTGAAGTTCTTTTTGACGATTTTCCTGTTAAAAAGTGAACATGTTAGAAAGATGAATAAAAATAAGAATCCTACCCCTACTTTTACAATTTTGAAAAGGAAGATAAACAGTTAATCATTCGTTCGTGATTGCCATAATGGCATTATTATGAATTGGGAACCACCGTTCACTTCAATTCATACAGCAGTGCTTTAATTCAGGCACGCGTATGGTTCCCTATTTCCATCTCCATTAACTTTGTACACAAGTGCGCATATACAAATCGACGAGTGGTTCCCGAAATCACGATTTAATCGGCATATAGGGTAAGAGTTCCATTTACCGGTATGTACCCTGACACAGAACAAGCTTCATAATATTACAAAGTCATACTAGGCAAAAACGATTAAATTCCATGATCTACTTCCAGCAATAGACATATTGCATAGATTCTATTTCATTTGCCTACCGCCTTTAACGGTCATGCCGCGGTCATCCGGTAATGCTGGGATGTCACTACTCCTACGTTAGTCCTTCCAAGGAGCTTCCAACACAAGCTCCTTGGTCCTTCCATCCACGTACCGGTACGGTTTGTTGACACCTGTCTAGAGCTGTTTTGCAGGTGGGAAACCCATTTGCCCATGACTCTTCATATAAGATTCGAATGCTGAAACTGCCCTGTGACCTAGTTCAGTACTCGTCGACCTTCCATCCGACACACCCATGCCTGATTCCACCATCACCACTTTGCCATCGACTGACCGCCATTTTTAAAAGGCCGCGGGTCCAAACAACTCTATAAATAAAGCTCCGCCTACCCTAAAACCTCTGAACTACATCAGTGCCACTGTTTTTATTTTGTTAGCGCACGGCGCAAGCTCCGAAGGCCCATGGCCTAGGTGTCGATCGGGGGGGGGGAGGTATGACCATCCCTCAAAAAAAAATCATGTAGTAGGGGCCCGGGGGGGGCCACTTCCATTCACGAGTGGATACCATGCGCGACCATGGGGTCTCGAAAAGCACCCTAAACACGTAATTTCCATATTCTGAAAATGCACCCCTTAACAAGTATTGGCGTGTGAAAACCTACCCTTAACAAGTATTGGAAACAAAACGATACTATTGAAAAATAATCCCTGAAATGAACCCCTAAACAAGTACAGGAATGTTTTATTGTTACGGGTCCTTCGACGGGTCGTCGGCTTTACCTTATTTGGTTTAGTACGACCCCACCTTCTACACCTCGCGCAAATCGGACTCTAAACACGAAGTGTTGGGACAAAAAGGCAAAAAGGACATCCTTTATAAAACATTTTAATTTTGTTTTATCATCCCCGCAAATTAGACCCTAAACACGTAATTTTCCTAACGAAATAGATACCCTTTTTTCATTATTTTTGCGTTTTTGACACCCTTATCACGTTACGTACGTAACGTGCCCTATCGTGAAAAGGACATCCTTTTTACGTGTTTTTTTGGTCGCGCAGGGTATCCACTCGTCAATGTAAGTGGCCCCCCGGGAGTAGGGGCCTGGAGCTGTATCACCCCCCCCCCCCAATAATTTACGGTAGAACACATGGGTATGACGAAATACATGTCAATTATGATCAGAATAACTGAAGTGGGAGTGTATAGTGATGCATGGTATTGATATCTACTAAAAACCACGCATCTTTTTTCGATCGGGTTCAGCTTTCTGAAGTTTGTTTATGAACCCATCCCTTGTAAAAAAAAAAGTACCACACAGTACCATGGTATTACTATGGTAAATAGTATTACCATAGTATCCATGGTAAATTCATAGTACTACCACAGAGGTACCACGATATCGGAATGTACTATTTGAAAATACAAAAGTACCATATCCATAGTAATACCATGGTACTGTATGCATGGTGGGGTTTTTTACAATTAGGGATTTCTTGGCTGCATGCATGGGATCATTCCTTTCCGAAACTCCCGGGACTGTACGTAACATGAAAAAAAACAGTATGGCTGGATTTGACACGTTAATCGATAACAGAAAGTGAAGACTTAGATCCAAAAGACTGTGTCAACTAGTAGAGCGCCAGCCGCAGGATCCCTGCATATAGTGATACTATAGTAGTCTCATCAATTCAGACTCTGCATGATGCACTAAGCCGCGAATTTCGCATAATACCAAGCTCTATAATATATTCCAGCAGATTAGAAATAGATCGTATTATAGTTCTGCTTTTATATATGGATGACTTTTCGTCTTCAAAACTTTTCCCGCGCCAAGCGACCGAGCTCATTGGGTGCATTTACCCACTATTCAAGTATTACCAACCTTTTAAGTATCACTTAATTTTCGATCGTATTTTGTTTTTCATTCTGGTTTATGATCTGAAATTTAAGTGGAGAAGATTAAAAAAACCAACTACTCATACTTACACAATAGTGTTGGTACACTCTGTGACGTTCTCACGCATGCATTTGCAACCAATGCACGTGCTTCCACTGTACTTATCATCGTCTAGCCAATAACCGCCCTCCTCTGGTCTATCTTCTTGATGGGTCCAGAACCCCGCCCACTCTTCGCCTACGATAAGGACGATTTATTGTCACGACACGAAAATTAAATCAATATTTCATGTCATGCCAATTAATCATGTCAATAATTGTACACAATAGAATTAGCGTGTGTACTTGAAATGGGAGAGTTCAAAGTGTGCATGGCGCTTATTAGCGGAACACACCATAAAAATAATGCACTCCTCCACTCTGAGTGTTAAATGTAAACGACAATATGTCCGACGAGACTTGAGAAACAAACTTCATTGAATGTAATAGTTTATCACCTGACTTAACAAATATATACCGAAAAGATGGCAGAGCTTGAAGACTTTTAAAGGTCAAGTCCACCTCAGAAAAATGTTGATTTGAATCAACATCAGAGAGAAATCAGACAAGCACAACGCTGAAAATTTCATCAAAATCGGATGTGAAATAAGAAAGTTATGACATTTCAAAGTTTCACTCATAGTTATATGAACGAGCCAGTTACATCCAAATAAGAGAGTCGATGATGTCACTCACTCATGTCAATAATTTTACACTCACTCACTATAAAAAAATTATTCATTTTGTTTTTTATTGTTTTAATTATACAATATTTCAATTTTTACGAATTTGACGATTAGGATCTCCTTGCCTAAAACACAAAATGTTCAAATAATGGAATTCCATGTGTTCAGGGAGGAATGACACTTCATTTCACATGACAATGACGAGAAAATATAAATATTTCATATAATAAAATACAAAAGAAATAGTGAGTGAGTGATGTCATCAGTTCCTCATTTGCATACCGACCGAGATGTGCATATTCATGTTGTGAAATGAAGCGAAACTTTAAAATGCCATAACTTTCTTATTTTACATCCGATTTTGATAAAATTTTCATTGTTATGCTTGTTGATTTTTTCTCTTTTTATTCAAATCAAGTTTTTGTTGGGGTGGACTTGTCCTTTTTAAATGTATTCATTTTCTCGTGGCGTTAGCTATAACTTCTTAAGCGCCACGGTAATTATGGAAATTGGGGACCATAAAGAGCTAGAAGTGAAAGAAAACACATTACATTTTTACAAAAAAGCCAACATATAAACAACAAGCAGTAAGAGGGGAAGAGCGACGTGTAAACAACATATTTCGAAATGCAGTTGCTCTTTACTGATTTTCTAATTTATTTGAACTAGAAAATCAGTACTCGTAGTGCAGTCACTATACAAGCACTGTAAGGGCTAAATTAGAACTCATTTTTTTACTGTGTATTTGAATTCTATTTGTATTTGATTCATATCTGTGATGGAATAACGATAAACAACCATTAACCCTGTATTTTAGTTTGAGTTTTACTTTACATCACGGGTCGTGTGGTCCAGAAACAGAAACTTTCTTGACTCTGATGCCGATAATGATGATGATGATGATGACGACGATCATGGCGATATGACGATATGTCGGAAGGAAAAACGAAAGACATTTTGAAAGACAGGGATTTGTTATGTTTATGTTTTCATTTGTTTTATGTGACATTATACGGGAAGGGGGGGGTTGGAGAATTATTCGAAACTGTATGCAATCAGTTACTACATATTGGAATATGAAACATTCCAATCGCATACCATCAAATGGAAAGCCACTTAGCTCCGATGAGTATCTGTCGTTCCAATATTCCTTAGCGGTCCAACCATGAGATGCTTCGGGTAGGTAGCCGGCTAAAAGGGCGGCGAAAATGAACAGAGAGGTTTCCATGCTGCTGAAACGCTCTCAATCTGAAAGATATTAGAAAAATACAAGATTTAAGGTCAACAGCCGTGTAGGTCGACCTCATCTCCTCAACTGGAATGTGGTCATTTTCCTACCCTTTAATACACTAGCGTACCTACGGGGGGTGGCAGAGGGGGCAGAAGGCCCCCCTGACGAGTCACAACCCATACAAAAGACATATCCCTGCCCCCTCCTGACGACCTTGAATACCTATTTTGTCCCCTGACGAGCTTGAAGACCCTTTTTTTGCTTGTCAATTTTTTTCGGGTGCGATTGAAGAGCTTTTTGATTGAAGACCTTTTTTGGGGGGTGGGGAGGGGGGGAGGCTTGTCAAATTTTTACGACCGGTTTGCCCCCCCCCCCCCCTGTGGAAAATCCCAGGTACGCCACTGCTATAATGCAATAGGAGCAGCGCCATCTTGTAATATAGGTCAATACATGAATGATAAAGCACTAATCAATATTCGTACCGCCATAACTATGCTGCAAGTATCTAAACAAGCTAGAAAACAATGTTTTCTAGCTTTAAACAATGTTTTAATTTATCTTTTAGCATGTCTATACAAATATGTTTATAGGCTATTTTATTCTCTATGTAAATAATAGTTATCTATGTGTAAACATAGGTATATCCATGTATTTACTTCTGTTATTTTAAACACACAGCAAATAAACGACAACACACTGTGTGTTGCTGGTCACTTTTCTCCTACTTTTATTTATTTATGTGTGTATTTGTTTATTCATTTATCTATTCATCAATTGTTTATTTAGTTTTATGAAAATCAGGGTATTCCTATTTGTACGCAGGTGCCTACATTAGAAAAGGGCCATGAATAGAATTGTTTACATATATGAAAGAATTACAACATATCCAATTCTATCACATCGAATGAATTGATAAGAAATCAACAACCTAGATTAAAAGCAAAGGACAATTCAAAAGACAATGAATATTATTGAAATTAAGTAAAATTGCTTCAAAAACAAAAACTTGGTAAAAATCAAACGACATAAAATTAATAAAGTTGTAAAACTGACAATTTAAACGACAACTAATATTGTTAATATTAGACGCATAATGCACATTACTAAATACAAAGACATTGTAAAACGACTCTGGACCCAAGATGGACGAATTCGAGTGCTCACACGGAATGACAGACGAGTTACTATTACAAATGGGTCCGACATCGCCAAATTACAGTCTGAGTAGAATGTTGCTATAATGTGTCCTACATTTTTAAAAGATTTTTAATATGCATTCAAACATTTTATAATGTGCATTTGGCTAGTTCACAGAAAACAGGTTATCTTTTGGATATTCATATTCCAACCATTGAGTAGTGGTATATACTATTCTTACTCATTAAATACAGAATTAGATTTTTACCATCTTTTTACGTCCAAAATTTTCATTCGTTATTGAAAAGATCGAAGTTATGTATTGACCTATAAATTCGTTTTTGAACTGATAGGTCGTCCTTTTTGCCATGTTTATCCTGCATGACGGTATTTATTTGTTCCACGTACTTATCATGCGTATTTGTCTTTTACTCTCATGGGATAACGATAATACTGTTCATTTGGATTCCCAATCCGTCAAATTGTGTAACCATCTTTTACAATGTTCATAGAGGTTTATTTGTTATTGGCTTACTTGGAAAGAGTTCATTACCTCTTCGTAAACCTGATTATAAGTCATCCTATTATCTCAAGTTGTTCAACATGCATGACAATATCTCTGTGCTATACAGAGATTGTGACTTTTCCACTGTATTTTGGGATAATGGTATTGCTGTCTATTTTAAGTCTAAATAAGATTGTTTAACCATCTTTTAAAATGTCCAGGATTGTCATTGTTACATGGGTTTGATAGAAGAAGTTCTTTAGCCCTTTGTAAACGTTTTCTGACCCTGAACTGATAGGTCATCCTTTTTGCCATGTTTAACATACATGACAGTATTTATTTGTTGCATGTACTTATATTCTATTGAGTTACAATCTCATGGTGGACTTTTACCTTTTAATCTCATTGGACAATGATAGTACTGTCCATCTAAATTCCAAATCAGATTGTTTAACCATCTTTTATGATCTTCATAATGGGTATATGTTACTTGACGTACTTAGATAGAGTTCATTACCTCTTCGTAAACGTTTTGAACCTTGCATATAGGTCATCCTATTATCTCATGATGTTCGACAAGCAAGACGATATCTCTGTTCTATACAGTCTTATTCTAGAATGACAAAGAGTGTGACTTTTCCACTGTAGAGTATAGGCGCTTAAGAAATAAAGTCACCTATGAAATTAAAAAAGCATAAAAGAAATATTATTATGAAAAATTATGTCAAAATCAAACTAGAAATGAGTCTTGGAAAGTACTAAAGTCATTTATATCAAATCGTAATGTATCATCTGCTAACCATTCATGCACTGGTGACGCTTTTGAAACTGCTAATAAATTCAATCTACATTTTGCAAGTGTTGCTAACAACGTATCTATTGATGAAACGCAAGGTTTAACAGATTTTCCTCAAGTACTTGATATTGATGATATATTTACTTTAAACAAAATACAAGAAAGTGACATTTTAAATCAATGCACTTAAAAACAAAAAGTCTGTTGGAGTTGATGGTATATCTTTATTCTAAAGACTTATGCAAATGAATTAGTCCCCTCAATAACCTATTTAATAAATAGATCTATTGTAGACGGAAAAGTACCAGGTAAATGGAAAGTTGCCAAGATAATACCTTTACACAAAAAGGGGGACAAATCGAATCCTGATAATTTCAGACCAATTTCATTACTCCCATGTGTTTCTAAGTTACTTGAAAGGGTCATTCAAAAACAGCTATTGCATTATCTGAATAAAAACCAAATCCTCATTTCTGAACAATCAGGTTTTAGACCTAAACACTCAACTACGACAGCCCTATCAAAGGTTACTGATGAATGGCTTCTTGCCATGGATAATGGGGATTATACGGGAGCCGTCTTTTTAGATTTACAAAAAGCCTTTGACCTAGTCAATCACCAAATACTTTTATCTAAACTATCTGTTCTTGGAGTTACTGGTAAATCACATGGTTCTTAAGCTATCTTTCCGATCGTAAAATTAAAACTTGTTTGAATAATGTCTATTCTTATGAATATGTAATTTCAAATGGTGTACCCCAGGGGTCTAAATTTGGTCCGCTTCTCTTTGTTATATTCATTAATGATTTGTCATGCTCTCTTCATAAATGTTCTTTTCATTTATATGCCGATGACTCTGTTTTATATTTCTCGGATAAAAATCCACTTGTAGTTGAAAGAACACTTAATAATGAACTGAAAAATGTTGCAAATTGGATGAGCAAAAATCGATTAAAACTTAATTGTAATAAAACCGTAAGTATGTTTTTAGGTACTCGGCATATGTTGGCAAGACACAAAAATCTTCACTTACGCATTCGCGAAACAGATATTCAAATGGTAGAAAGTGTTAAATATCTTGGAGTTTTTATTGATAGGGAACTTAAATGGAATGTTCATTTTGATCACATGTGTTCAAAAATTGGTAAAATGATTGGTTTCCTTGGCAGACTTAGGCGATTTGTTAATGAATCTAGTTTAAATTTAATATATTCTTCGGTTATCCTTCCACACTTTGATTATGCTGATATTGTTTGGCAATCTGCATCTAAAAAATATTTGGATTTATTGCAAAAACTACAAAATCGTGCAGGAAGAATTATTCTAAAAATCGATCCATATTTGCATACTTCATCCTCATACATCCATGACATCTTGAAATGGAAGACTTTAAATACCCGGCAAAAGGAACATATGTACGTAATGATGTTTAAAATTTTGAATAATTTCGCACCTGATTATATGAAAACACAATTTTCTCGTAAATCATACCCTTACTCTCTCCGTACAGAAAATCACATCAGTCTCCCAAAACCAAAGTCAAACAGCTGTAAACGGACATTTTTGTATAGGGGGGCTACACTTTATAACAAATTACCAATTCATTTATCGTCTAGTTCAACGATACAGTCATTTAAATCAAATATTCAATTGTATCTCGGTTTTCCATAATGATTTGCCTGTTGTTGCATTTTTTTTTTTTTTTAGTATTTTTTTTTATTTATTTATTTATTTTATTTTTTTTTTTTTGGGGGGGGGTGGGTAGTGATTTTTCATTCTTTTCATGCATTCGATTAAGTTTTGTGTATATTTTGTATATTTGTTTTATATGCATGTATTTATGTTTTAAGGACCCCATGGAAGAACAGTGGTATCTTATTGATACCGCTGAAATGGGCCATCCTCCATCTGTATGTTACATGTATGTTAAATAGATCATGTATATATTTCATCTTTTTATATGCAAATAAATACAAACAATACAAACAAACAAACAATAGAATAATAAGGAGAAATCAAAATAGTTGAAATGAAACCAACAAAAACTAAAATTTGGTTCTGACGAAAAATAAGCGTTCCCCTGGGCGTAGAATCAAGAACTACAGATGTACACACAGTGTGTCATTATCTAAACTGTTGAATTGAAACTTTTTTGTGTGCGTGTGTCACCATTCTCCAATGTCCTATATGTGAAAACAACGTGTGGGCACTCACATTGTAGAGATGTTCACACTGTTATATTTTGGCATGTTAAGATAAATCACACGTTCACATTATCCACGTCGTACCCACAGTAGTGTGGGTAATAATAATATATAGCATTTATGAGGCGCCGATCTATCTAGTGTGTGTGTGTGTGTGTGTGTGTATTTGAGTTTTGTAAGACGTGTATCAATCAGATATGATTATTTACGTCTAGGACCGACCTTTAACGTCATCATCCGAAAGACGTGACCAGGATTCGAACCCCGAACCTCTGCATCTAGTTGATTCAGTGGCGCACTATATATTACCCCGGCTGTAGCTCCAGCTGCTAAAGGCGCTTGGTGCATTCAAGGAATTAATCCTGCCGGGTACCCATTCACCTCAAATTTCTTGCTGAAGGAAAACACGCCATGGCTAGGATTCGAACCCACGACCCTCTTGTTTGAAAGGCGAGAGTCAGAATCACTAGACCACGACGCGCCCACATTGTAGTGATTATGGTAACTCCCGTCGGAACTCGGCAGATAAGCTTACTGCTGGTATGAGTTATCACCAATTACCTATGCGAAATATTTTTACGTCTAGGTTAAACAGTCATAGTGGCTGACCTTATAGACGGCAGATATTACACTCGGGCCTTTTTATCAAAGTGGAGACAGTGGAAGAGACGGGATTCGAACCCACAACCTTGCGATTATGACTCCAATGCTCTAACCACGAGACGACTAGATTCTAGTGGTGTCATGGGGAGCAACTGCCTTCAGACTGTTGAATTTAATTTGTTTTAATAGTGTGAATCGTTCTTCACAGTGTCCAGTATGTGACCACGCTGTACGACATTCACATTGGAGAGATGTTCACACTGTTATATTTTGGCATTTTAACAGTCTGTGTAAATGACAGTTTCACATTGTCCACTCAGTAATCACGCTTTATCTTCACACTGTTGAAATGGAACTTTTTAACTGTCAATCATTCTTCACAGTGTCCGGTATGCATGGCATGTGAACACACTGTACGACATTCACATTGGAGAGATGATCACACTGTTTAATTGTTTTTTTTTCTGTTTTACGAAGTAAGAATGCCCTATAAAATTGGACTTGATTTGTATTGCTTTATATTACTTTGTATTATGTTTTGAATGGAAATGAAATAAAAGAATTGAATTGAAAAAAATTGTATATTTTGGCATTTTAACAGTGTGTGTAAATGACATTGACAAATTGTCCGTTTTGTGAACACACTGTGGGCACTGAGAGCTGTTAAAGTGTTGAATTGTTGATAGTGTACAAGGAGTTACTTATACTGTAAATTTTTAGCTTTTTAAAAGTGTAAAAATCATACCTCACATTGCCCACAATGTGAACACAGCTTTAACACAATGTTGGCAATGTGTCGGGTGATCACTGCCTTTGGACAATGGACAACATCTGCGAGAAAGGGCTCAATTAACGAATTAATGAATTACACTACACTGTGAAAAAATTGGGCAATATTTTACCCAATATTTTGCCCAACGTTGGGCCGATAGTCAACCCTACCAACTACTGGGCAATATTTTACCCAACGTTGTTGGGCATTAATGTGCCCAACTGTTGGGTAATATTTTGAACTACATTTTGGGGGACATTAATTTGCCCAACTTTTTAATAAAGTTATTAACCCAACATCTGGGCAAGGCCTACACTCACTTCGTGTACCTGGTCCGTGTCGATCCGGAGACCTTATCCGAAAGTGCTTTGCATGCACAATAACGCTGCATACAAGTGCAAGTGCATATCTCAAGTGAGTGAAGCAAAAACAAAACAGCGTCAGATATATGTCATGTATGTAGGCCTATTCTGACAAATTCCTTACAAATTATGCTTAACGTAAAGTCCAAAATAAAAAAATTAAAAAAAACGTTTAAGCAACTCATCTATGAAAGATTCAGCGAGGCTCCCCAGCCCCCAGTCATCTAGAAGCTCCTCCATATCTTATCGACCGTGTGTAGCATGCTGCAAGCGCAACTCGTGATCGTAAAGTTTCGCAACATTTACCACTCAGCAGGGCAATTACTAGCCCAACAATTGGACATCTGTATTTTGGCAGCGGCAGAGTAAAAATTTGCCTAAGTATTGGGCACATAATGCCCAACAAAACAATAACCAACGTATATATTACCCAACAAAAAAATGACCAACGTAAATTTACTCTTTTTTTTCACAGTGTATAATTAAAAGCAAATCACCCAAAACACTGGAGCGTTGTGGCCCAGTGAATTAGTCTTCTGACTTTGAAACAGAGGGTCGTGGGTTCGAATCCCAGCCATGGCGTAACTTCCTTCAGTAAGAAACTCATCCACATTGTGCTGCACTCAACCTAGGTCAGGTGAATGGGTACCCGGTAGGAAGAAATTCATTAAATGCCTTCCTTTGGGCGCCTAGGCAGCCCAGCTAAAGCCGGGGTAATAATAATAGCAGGGCCCGTTCGTAGAACAGTTTTTCGAAAATGAAGTGGTTACCTTGGGTAACTACACCTATGCCTATATTATTATTATTATTATTATTGTATCAAAACTTCATTATACTTGCAAGATATTCTCATGATTTTTTTTTTCAAATGAAATATGAAATAATTTGATCATTTCATTTCATTAAAAACGTAACTGGAGCAGATACGAATAGATTCGGGGACTACACTTAGTGTAAAACAAAAATCAAGGGTTATTGATTAGGGGAGAGAGGGGCTGTTTTTGAGACCAATGTAGAGTTAAGATAACAATCAATCGATTTCATTTTCAATTCATTAAGAATAATAAAAATGGATCGAAGAGAATCAATAAACAACTTATTTAGGATTGTGATGAATTGGCATCTGGATTCATTCACAGCAGCTATATATGCCTATACAGATGCCAATGAAGTTATGAGCTGCAGTAAACTTATCTCGCCACGTTTTATATGGTGAAAGGACGACATGACGTACCTTCGCTATCTCGACAAGTCGATGGCAGTTATATTCTAGAAGCTGATTGAAATTATCTTTTCATTTTCAATGGAGAATTACCCTCAATTATCTTCACCGCCAACCCCCTCTCCGTGCCTCTCGCCCCCCCCCCTCCGTCTACCTGCTCCATACGATCATTTCACTCTTCCTTGCTCACTCCCTGTCATACATACGCACTCCCTCACCCACAGGCCTCTGTCCATACATCTCTCTGTATCAAACACACACACATCCTTATACACACCTCTCTCATCCGCACAATTAAACACATTCTCTCACCCATCTCCTGCTCTCTCTCTCTCTCTCTCTCTCTCACACACACACACAGACTCCCTTACCCACATTCCCATATGATCTCTCTCTCTCTCTATCTATCACTGTCTATTTCATTCACATACACACTCTCACAACCTATACATACGTCTCTCTCGCTCATTCCCTCACACACACAAACACAGACACACCTTCCATACACCTCTCTTTCCCACACACTCTCTCTCCCACCTTTCAATATATCTGTCTTTCTCGCTCCCTCTCTTTCACACACACACACACACGTACACCCACCTGTCAACGCACCCACACACTCACCATTAAATCATGTTTCGATTTCGAACTACGATAAACATTTCTAATAGGCCAAAGCTGCTACTACTGATTATCCCATCATACCACATAGTGTAATCCTATTTCGTCTGCTAACAATTTCTTCGAGTTTCATTGAACCTTTCCACCATTTTCTTTCTTATCCAATTTAATCTGTCATCAACTTTACATCTAAATAACAACAATGATAATAATGATAATGATGATGATGATGATGATAATGATGATACTACTATTAATAATGATAATAATGATGATTATTTTAATAATAATCATGATCAGCATTATTAATACTATTATCATATTAAAAAAGTTATAGAGTACTATAGATACTGTGTTTTTTTTTCAAGATGTGCATTGTAAATATTCTTATGCCGGTCATGTATATATAAAAAAAACACAATCTACGCATTTTCTCCACTCCCCGGGAGTATCCCAGCAAGAGGTCAAAACTCAATTGCTAGCCACCCTACAAAAGCTTACAAAGTGCATATTAGAGAGCGAAGTGAAAATGAAAACACCAGGTGCATTGGAAATTAGGCTATATTATTCTGAAGTCAGGTTTAACTTAGACCATGGTCTAACTCTGTGCAAAAATTATGGGAAGCCAAAAGTTTCAATTTTCTATTAAGTTGGATGTTTTTTATGCTTCCTGTGCTCTTTCCTGATTCATAAAGGGTGAAGACGATCATTTATTTATACTTTCTACACAATTATGAATGATTTGAGAGCCAAATGAGCTGAAATATTATATCTCTATTGTTAGAGATTTAAGTAACAGTTGGCTGTCCATACTTAAATACAACTTGAAATCTAAGTTTAAGTTAAACCCGACTTCAGAATACGGGCCCGTATTTTGAAGTCGGGTGTAACTCTTTGCTATGGTGTAACTCTTTGCTATGGTGTAACTCTTTGCTATGGTGTAACACTTTGCTATGGTGTAACTCTTTGCTATGGTGTAACTCTTTGCTATGGTGTAACTCTTTGCTATGGTGTAACTCTTTGCTATGGTGTAACTCTTTGCTATGGTGTAACACTTTGCTATGGTGTAACACTTTGCTATGGTGTAACTCTTTGCTATGGTGTAACTCTTTGCTATGGTGTAACTCTTTGCTATGGTGTAACACTTTGCTAAAATCATGGGAAGCCAAACATGTCAAAATTTTATTTACATTATATGTTACGTATGTTCACTGTGCTCCTTCCTAAACCTTTAATAGGGAAGAGAGTTATTTCATCCATCCTTCCCAGACAGCTAAAAATGAGTTGAGAGACAAATGAGCTGATTCATAAGCCTCAACGGTTAGAGGTTTATGTCAAAATTGGATATCCATAGTTTAACGACAACTTTTTGGACTAGAGTTTGAATTAAACCCTACTTCAGAATATACAGACCAATCACAGTGCAGTCCAAACGTCGTTTATTTACATAATATAATTATAGCACACCAAATACCTTATGGTACACTGCAAAAACCCCGTTGTTGTTTGAACACCAGCCCGGAATCTATATATGTCCACACTGTAGAAGTATTGAAACACTAGTTTGGAATCAAACCGATGCTGTTTTTATACTGATTGGTGTTGTTTAAACACCTGTCTGGTGTAAGACCAAAACGAAACTGGTGTTGTTTAACACTTCTCCGGTGGGGACATATATTGATTCCGGGTTGGTGTTAAATCAACACCGGAGTTTTTGCGTGTACTAGTCAGCCTGAGACCATCTGCTTGTAGCCCAAGCGAACATCACCTGATAAGAAACCCCATCATTTCCATATCTGTTACCATGATCAGAGATATGATAGTCTAATCAGTTCAGATTCAATGGGTATGGTAATTGAAGCGTTGATTGATTTGATATAAGTATCGATTTTCCGATAGCTAGGAGAGATATCTTATTAGATATCAAATGCAATCGATTTTAGGTGTGTATAGTTTTTGATCCTGACCTCATTCATTGCTCTGCAATTGCTTCTCTGGCTTTGATCGTCCATTCTCTTTTGTCTTTTTTGGCTTTCGATTTTCTTTTTTTTCAATTCTTTTCTTTCATAGCGGAGACCTCTTTGTGTGATCAGCCCTGCATCTGGTCAGTAATCTAAAATATGTTGACATCAATCTGATTTCCACATTTTCGTTCCTTCTCTTTTTTCTTTCCTGTATAGTACGCATTTATGATTAAGTCGACAATTTACTTTTTTTCATTTCCAAGGGGGATCCACACTTTACAAGCATTGCTTTTAGTAGAAGCCCTCATTTCCATTTATGCTCAATTTTATACGGTTTTTAACGAGATAAGAATGTTCATCTGTAAAATTGTATCGGATTTATATTACTTTGTAGTATGTTTGAATTGAAATAAAATAAAACATTTATTTGAATTTGTTTTCTCTTCATTGCTCCTTAATCATACATCAAAATGAATTAAAAATGTAATTGACGTTATTGATTCCAACGTATATAATAGTCGCTAATCGCTAACATAGTTGTAAATATATTAACATTAGAATATAAAAAGCAAATTACAAAATTTATAAAATAACTGCTACAGTACAGTATAGAAGCTGCAGCGGCGTTATCAACAGTAGAAATATGAGCATATTACATACTAGAAACCAGGTGGGTTTTTCATAAACCTGTTCGTAAGATACGAATGACTTTACGCACGACTGGTGATCCTTTTTTGTGCTATGTGACAGGCGCGCCGTAACACTTTCAGTTCGGGGGGCAAAATATTTTTGACAGCACGAGATACCGAAGCAATCGAGCGGGAGAGGCTGTGGGACCCCCCCCCCCCCCGGCAAGGGCTTTGTGTAAAAATGGAGTATAAAAGTTGCATTTCTATTGGCATCCAAAAACAAATTTCTTGAGAATTAAACAGTCTTGGAGTTTTTTGCTCCTTCTGTTTCCTCCCTTCTGACCCAGAATGGTGTTTCTTCATGATCAGGGTCCCAGTTCCAGCAAATGACGAGCCTTATTGCAAACGAAATTGTTTCAAACCAATGTAATATAGGCCTTTTAAAGACTTATGACAAACATGACCGTACGCAGCCGGGGGCCGCCGATCGAGAGGGAAAAATTCACAAAATTCACCAAAAATGTGAACGAAATCCTTCAATTTTATTCTAGAAAATGCAAAAGCTCCCCCATCACAAACCCCCTCGCTCTTAAGTTTCTTCGAAAATTTAGGTCTTGCAGCCCCATCCACTCCCGGATTGTTTTTTTTTTTGCAAACGTCCATGAATAACAAAAGCTGGGATGAACCAGAGAACATAGCTGCCATCTCGATTTGATTAGTAACAGGTAATGGGAAGAAGTTTTGGAATCTACAATATATATAAGTGCTATATCATATGAGCTGAAATAGTATCAGACAAAACGCCTTCCAATCATGCCAATGAAAAGGAATAGAGGGCTGTAAAAATATCTTAAGATATTTTTTACAGTAGAGCAGAACTGTAACGCTTATTTTTTTTCTTTTATATTCTTTATTTACATTTTTATTCATATCTCGGATAATATGAGTCCGGTCAAGAAGACACTTTCACAGATGATTTTATTTTTTTCATGTCTAAACATTATCTCAAAGTTGCTTTCGAGTGGGATTCACCATTTTCACAAATTATTCATTATAATCCTCTATACATAATTATTATGTGTGTAATTTTCTGATAACATGTCTATATTGAGTTGAAATGACCTTGATATTTTCTTTAGGGCACTGACTTGTTATCACTGTATTAATAAAATATTTGAAACAAGTTTTTCGAGATGTTATGGTTTCTGGGCTTGACAGCTATGACATATAGAGGCGCGATAGCTCAGTCGGTAGAGCGGGGGATTCGTATTCCGGTGACCCGGTTCGATTCCCACTTGGTGCGCTAGTGCCCTTTGGTAAGGCATTAATCCTCAGTACCAGGTCCTTCGGAGAGGACCTTAAGCCGTCGGTCCTCTCGTTTCTTGCTTACAAGCATTCATGCTTTCTTAGCAATCAGGTAAAAAATCACCACCAATCAATCAATCAATCAATCACCAATCACATAGATTCCATATGTTGCTCGAGTAACTAGTGTTCACGCGCGTTAGTGATATCGGGTCCGGTCTGAGCGTTTCTAGGCGACCGCGCGTTTGTTAGACGACATAGCCAGCATCATAGAGTTATAAACCTTATAATTGGTGGATCACTATCAATTGGCCATTCGCTTTTAGTCTGAAATGTATTCATTAAAGGTTAAACGTTTTCACACTGTAATAAGATGGAAAAGGGGCTTATCAAAGGTATGTTTCACAGAGGAACTGTTCGTCAAAAGACGCGAGGCTTACTATGATAATGTATTTGCCCCGTCAGGGCAAATTTTTTTTTATTTTTGACAATGGAAATGACAATTTTCAGGCAGAAAAGTGCCTTCGTTTACTTTTGTCCTTAAATAATTTATCATTTTTCTACTTTCAGGGGGCACATGGGGGGGGGGGCAAAATCTCGTTTTGCCCCCCAAAATTTTATTGGGGGGGGGGCAAGGCCCCCCCTGCCCCCCCCCCCCCCCGCTTCCGGCGCCCTTGCTATATGACAACTGGGCGTTGTGGCGCGCGCCTGTAATCCAAGCTGATTGATACACGTCTAACAAAACTCAAATACACACACACACACATATCCCTATATAATTGATTTATGACATAAGAACAGGTTCCAGTCGTTCGTAAAGTTGTGCGTAACTTTACGAACAGCTTTATGAAACACCCACCTGGTAGTATACCGTAAAATGCGATTTGAAAATGTTAACACGTTGTTTAAAACCTCTCACTCTCACAACTGTTACTTAATTTTTAAACCTGTCCAGTTGTTTAAACGTTTTGTTTAAACCTTTTTATCGACTAAACAAGTTGTTAAAAACTTTGGGACATTACGAGCACTGATTGAATCACTGAGCAACAGGGTATTTATACTAATAAACAAATAATGCGGGTGCGAAGCGCAAGATGGAGTTTTTCCAGCTGAACTGCAACATTTTATGAATTAATATGTGAATAAATAAATAAATAAATAAATAAACAAATAATAAACAAATAAATAGATAAGTACATGAATAAATAAATGAATAAATTAAATATCATTACCTTCGTTCCTATTAAATTTCGTGTTCCGACCTCTTTCAGTCGTAGATTAAATGGTGCTTAGGATCCGTCTGTACTTTGGCAAACATTCTGAATCATAAATGACATAATGCTTTACGAAATGGGTGAAAAATCCCACCTTTAATTGATAGAAAGTCCAGGATTCCGACCCCTTGTCAAAACTAGATTAAATCCATCCATCCAGAGTCTATCATCAATGGTCATCAAGATGTGGAATAATATTCAGACGCATGTAAATCTGAAGCGTGAAACAACTTGAATGAACGAACAGGCGGGAGGGGGTATAGATATCATCAAAATCTTTGTCAAAACGTCAGATAATAATCAATAAACGTTATACTGAGAATCTAACGCGAAAGGGGAGTCAACAACAACGAATGAAATACTTTGCTAAAGGCAGTTGGATCACTTTGCTTATCTTTTGATTAATATCATCAACTGCGAACTTTTTTTCAATTCAATTTCAATTCAATTCTTCAAACCTTTACTCATAGCATGCTACAAACAAATCTTCGAGCAATTGTACTAATACTTTACTTATTCAATCATAATAAATAGTTTTAAACACACAAGCTTTGCCAAAATTTCCTTCGATTGTGTCTGTGGATTAATTTACAGTAATTCACACTTGGAAATAATTTTTCATGTTATCTTCTAAGAGAAAAAGAACACACACACCCTCAGACGCACTCCATGACTTGATTTCTTATACAGGCACCCCCCCCACACACACACCAAAAAATAATGATAATAAATAAAAATAAATAAATAAATTCAATAAATAGATAATAGAATAAAATAAAATAAAAATACTTCCGAGAAGACAGTTCCACTGGTATCTCAAGTGAGTGATTTCTTTTTGACCGGACATAAACACTGAACAGTTTGCATTACCCATTTTCCCGAAAATTGTGAAGATGAAAAAATTTTTTTTAATACATACTGTATTTACCTTTCGCCTTTTGGATTGGTGGTGAATTATTCGGCTGTGAGCTGTTTCAGTAATACGTGTAACCATACAGTACAATAACCAGAAGTTTAAAATGGCAGCAGTCAATGATCTTGCAGCTTTTTGCATTGTATAACTTTACTGATGATACTGACGATCGTCAGAGCTTCGACTCGGTTTCGCATTTACGACTCTTTTTCGCGTCGGAGATAACTTTATGGTAATCGTAGACAATGTGTTTGTCATGACTTCAGCACGCTTTGCGATTTAACGACTTTCTTTCTCTGCGATAATCAGCATTGTCTGCTTCAGATAGAATCAATTCGCATTTCCTACTAGATGGAGAATGGCGCCTCACCCCAGTAGCAATGCAGTTTCTCTCCCTATTGGCCTACACTGTAAAAAAATGATGTATGAATTTAATACAACGCAACCTGTTTACTATTTGAACCCTACATCAGCTGGTTAATAGTTTAAATAAGTGTTTCAATTCTTAAACAATAAAGTATAATATTTCATTCTCAAACTACTATATATGTGAACCTTACATCAGATTAAACAAGTTTAACAAGCTTAAACGGTTTAAATAAGTGTTTAAGATCTTAAACGACAAAGTTTGATATTTAAATCTAAACAGATAACCATGGTTGTCTAAACTATTAATCGACTAAACGGCGTTGTATAAGATTTTAAACAGCGGGGTTTTTTTTTTACTGCGTATAGGTTTCAGTGGCGGAGGGGGCCAACAGTACTTGAGAGGCACTCAACAAGGACTAAATTTTTTATTAGTGTTTTTTTTTATTCGCGAGCGAGCGAATATTTTGGCATTTGTAAAGTAAAAGTAACAATGTTTGTATTAGTTTTAAATTATTATTTATAAATATTAAACTCCAATAAAATCCACATAAATCCATAATTTATTGTTCGAAATAGACATGAAATGAAATACTCCGAAAATTTGCTTTGCCAATTGATCGTGGGCCCGGCGGCCAGATCGACGAGGCTCTATCCCTTTAATCGTTGAACGCCAAACAGGGTAGCAGCAACTCCCATCTTTTTACGTCTTTTGGTCTGACGCGGCGGGGTTTGAACCCCGACCTCCCGGTTGTGAGACGGACGCTCTCCCAACTGAGCCAATACACCGGTTAATGTATTATTAATTATAATATTTTGTATTTCACTTTTTCCCCTTAAGTTCTTTTTTATAATGCCTCATTTAGGTAACAATTAAGCAAGTATTTAAAATCTTAAACAACAAAGTTTGATACTTAAACCTAATAAAATATGCATGGTTGTCTAAACTATTAATCAACTAAACAGCATTGTAAAATATTTTAAACAGCACTTTTTTTACTGCGTCTAGGTTTCAGTGGCGGAATGAGCCAACAATAATTGAGGGCATGGCGCATAACAAGGATTGGATTTTTATTCATTTTGTTTTAATTCGCGAGGGAGTGAATATTTTGTAAAGTAATAATAACCATGCTTGTATGGTTATTAGTTTTTCAAATTATTAAGATGCCTCAATCGCGGAATAATATATGCATGTATATATGCATGTATATATATATATATATATATCACTTAACTTTACTGTCAACAACACACTATACTTACGGACCCTACGATCCTAAAGGGCATGTGCCCGAAAGCTTGATGAAGACGGGTATTGACCTTGCTGCGGCCCTCCCCATACTACTGTTCTCAAATATATATATATATATATATTTATTTATTTATTTATTTATAGTATTTATATCATTTTTTATGTTTCATTGGTTTTCATAGTTACAAAGAAAAAGTGTACAGTTTGAACAAGCCCTAGGAATTAAATAATATACTTGTGGGTAAATTTTTCACATATAATCTTGAGGGTGGGTCTCATATATCTAATGAAAGTAAAAGTTTTGACAAATTGTTACACTTTAGTGAGCACTGTCCATATTGTAAAGCTCGCAGAAATCTGTTTGCGCAGAAATGCTCGTTTTCACGCTGTGTCAAGGGCAGTGTGACCAGACGTCCCGTATTTCCCGGGATTGTCCCGTATTTGGCTCCTTTGTCCCGGTGTCCCGACAAACCCTTCCCGGGACGCCTATTTGTCCCGTATTTCAGAATATTGAACAAAATGTAGTTAATACACTTACAAGTGACGAATTTTTATTAAATAACCAACAGATGACGAAGCAGAGACAAAACTAAAATCGTTAACTGTGAACTGTTGCGTAGTTTTTCTGTAAAGTTCTGCGGCGATTAAACCCAATGCATTGCAAACAAATTGGCCTCCAGCCTGTGTGTGGCAGGCTACTAGCGATAGCTAGGCATGTGGGATCGGAGCAATTCTCAATGGTGCAAACAATCTCACATGAGAAACAGTTTTTCCACCAAAATAATAAAAAAAACGGCGGGAAATTTTTGAAATTATGTGGTGGATTCTCAGATTAATGATTTGGAGATGTCATCGGAGGAACAATTATCGAGTTTTCAAAACTTTTTAGATCTAGTTTCAGCTTTCGTTTTGAGTCTTGATGTGTACGATGGAGCGGAGTGGAGTGGAGTGGAGCGTTGTGGCCCATCAGTGGATTAGTCTTCGGACTTTGAAACAGAGGGTCGTGGGTTCGAATCCCAGCCATGGCGTAATTTCCTTTACCAAGAAATTGATCCACAGTGCGCTGCACTCAATCCAGGTGAGGTAAATGGGTACCGGTAGGAAGTAATTCCTTAAAAAGCTGTATGCGCTCTGAACGCCTAGCTTAGCCGGGTAATACAGGAGCGCCTTGAGCATAACAAGGTGGATATGTGCGCAATATAAATACCCTATATTATTATTATTATGCCGCGATGTTTCATCTACTTTTTAAGTTTGACGTTTTTCACTTTGAAATTTTATTCATTTCTAAAACATTTTACTTTTTTGAAATTTTTAAAATATATTTAAAAAAACCCTAAATAACATTATGATTTTTGTAAGATGATTGGATTTTTTTGGTTTGCTTGAAGTTTGAACTTTTTTCCTCTTTCTTTCTTTTCTACCCTATCCTTCCTGCTTGCCATTTTTGTTCCTTCTGTCTTTATTCCATATCTTTCTTTCTTGAACCTTTCTTTCTGTCTGTGTGTTCATTTTCCTTTCTTTAATTCCCTCTTTCAAATTTTCTCTTTTATTTCCTTAATTCTTTCTTTTCTTAAAATTTTCTTTGCTTCCTTTTCCCTTCCTCTCCTATTTCTTTTCATTTTCTCTCTCCTTCCATTATGTTCTCTTTTTCATCATCTCCATTCTTCCATCCCTCTCCTTCCTTTCTTTGTTTTTTCCTTCTAATTCTTTTCCCTTATTCTTTCTTTCCCTTCCTTCCTCTTTCCCTTCCTGTTTTTCTTCTTTCAAAGAATGATGGAATCATTTTTCTTTTCTCCTTTCTTTCTTTCTTTCTCCCTTTTTCTTACCTTTTTCCTTTCTCTCTTATTTTGTCTTATACACACATTTTCCCTACCTTTCTTTTTCTTTCTTCCGATATTCATTTCAAAGAATGACAAAAAACTCTTTCTCTCTTTTATTCTTTCTTTCATCCTTCTTTTTTGTAACTTTCTATTATTTTTTAAATACCCTTTTCCATCACTTTCATTCCTTCTCAATTCATCTCTTTTCTTTCTCTCCTTTATTCTTTCGTTCACCCTCCCTTCCAATTCTTTGTATTTTTTCACAAGTCTAACACTGTGTAGCCTTCTTTGCTGATCTTTGTTTGTCGATTGTCCCGTATTTCATTTTGTGAAATCTGGTCACCCTGGTCAAGGGAAAAGGGCGAATTCAAACTTAGCCTGTGAAACATTTCTTATACATTTCCCTTGCCTCTTTAGTCCAATAAAATAAAACGGACACATTCAAGCATTGTGTAACAATTTTGCCACCAAAATTAAAATTTCAATACTTAATTAGCACAACCTTTACCCTTTTTGTGCCAGCTAGATCTGAAGACATAACTGAATCTGAACAAATTTGTTTATATCAGACATCTCCAGCATTTTCTTACTAAGTGATTATCATTTAGAGTGAGTTAACATTTCATTTTTCATTTGATACTTGTTTTTTCCACACTTTTCAAAAGCTTGACAATAAATAATAAAATTAAAACCAAGCGTAATTAATGTCATGTAAATCACAGCTCAGTGTAAAGCAAATATCACCACGATGGTCTCTGTGTGTGGGGAATTGGGGTGGGGTGCAGTGCACTCTCCAAAGTGTTTTGGGCAAGGAAACAGGTTAAAAAGGGTAAAAGATATCTTCAAATCAATTTTACTAGCTAAATTCCACGTGTTCTTCATGATTAGGGTCTATTTTTATTCGCATAACTATTTCAAAGATCATTTTTAACTAACTTTTCAAAAGTCAGTGGTGCTCACTCAAGCGGAAATATCTTTCGGCACTTATATCGTCATTTGCTTAAATGATCTGTACCAATGTTAAAATGTGGATAAATCTTCAGGATATTGCAAATGTATAGTTTTACGGATTTTTTTTCGAAGTGTAAGCTTTTTTATGATACGCACTGTATATTCATGTTCCCTCTCATAATCTGAAACGGGCGCTGATTTTTTTTTTCGTTTACAAATATTTTTCTCCAAGATATCTTTACAGCAAAACCGATGAAAGTTTAAATAACAATAAAACGGTGGATATTTCAATATTATTTGCAAATTCAACTTTTAGATATCGTCAAGAGCGTGTGTAGTTTCTGTACTTCGGAGTGCTGATTTGTATAGTTCAAATTTGCCGAACGAGGAAAATCAGCACTCTGAAATGCAGTCACTAAACACGCTCTTGAAGAACTAAATTAGCTCTTCGTTTTTGTCTCACCTGCATAGCAGAGTGAGACTACAGGCGCCATTTTTCCGGCGGTGGCGGCGTCAACATCAAATCTTAACCTAAGGTTAAGTTCTTGAAATGAAATCATAACTTAGAAAGTATATGGACCTAGTTCATGAAACTTGGCCATAAGGTTAATCAGGTATTACTGAACATCCTATTAGAGTTTCATGTCACATGACTAAGGTCAAAGGTAATTTAGGGTCAATGAACTGAGACAATGTTGGGGGAATCAACATCAAAATCTTAACCTGAGGTTAAGTTTTTGAAATGTCATCATAACTTAAGAAATATATGGACCTAGGTCATTAAACTTGGACATAAGGTTAATCACGTATCACCCAACATCCTGCATGAGTTTCACGTCACATGATTAAGCTCAAAGGTCATTTGGGGTCTGAACTTTGGCCGATTTGGGGGTATCTATTGAATTACAATCGAAACTTTTTTGTTGAATTACCATCCTATCTCTGTAAGTGTATTGGTCTGGTACATAAAACGTGGAAATAAGAGCAACCAAGTATCACTGAACATCTTGTGCGAGTTATAGTAGTTTTCAAAGTCAGCACTGCTGCTATGTTGAATCGCGTGATGCAGTCGAGACGGCCAGAGGCATTCCACTTGTTTTTTAGAAACAGTGCACCTGGAATTCTGGTAGGTGTTTAGAAATGAAGAAATGTACCAAAACGTATTTTTGTAGTGAAACCCCCTTTTCTGGGGGGGGGGGATGTCAAATTTACATCAGCACCACAGTCAGGGCCCTGACCCAATTTAGGCCAGAAAATTGGGGGAAGGCACGGGGTTTATCGTGGGCAAGGTGAACTAAAGCTTACATTGCTTTTTCCTCAAAGAGAAAATGATTTCCGCATTCGGGTTCTACCCGTTACACGTCAAGCACAAAATACCCCGCTTTCTTCCTCTCCCTGTTATTTAATTTCCAAATGGAGCTCACTTCATAATTTCTAGAAACTGATGCACACATGCCACACTGCCATGATCATGGCCCGTCTTTTTTAAAGGACAAGTCCATTCCAACAAAAAGTTGAGTTGAATGAAAAGAGAGAAATCCAACACGCATAACACCGACAGTTTCATCAAAATCGGATGTAAAATAAGAAAGTTATGACACTATAAAGTTTCGCTTAATTTTACAAAACAGTTATATGCACATCCTGGTCGGTATGCAAAAGAGGAGACTGATGACGTCATCCACTCACTATTTCTTTTGTATTTTATTATATGAAATAGGAAAAATTTTCTCCTCATTGTCAAGTAAAACAACAATTAGTACGTGGAATTAGCATTGTTAAATACTATATGGTTGAGTCAAGTTGGACAAAGCAGTGATAGGCACAACTCAGTGGATGATGTCCATCACTCACTATTTCTCATGTTTTTTGTTGTTCGAATTACATATATTTCATTTTTATTTTACATATTTGACAATTATGCATAATTGTCAAATCTGTAAAATAAAAATGAAATATATGTAATTCGAACAACAAAAAACAAGAGAAATAGTGAGTGATGGACATCATCCACTGAGTTGTGCCTATCACTGCTTTGTGAAAATAAATAAAATTGTTAACTGCCATAACTTTCTTATTTTACATCCGATTTTGATGGAATTTTCAGCGTTATGCTAGTTTCATTTTTCTCTATTTACTCAAATCAATATCTTTCTGGGGTGAACTTGACCTTTAACGTAAGATGGAAATGCGATTTACTAAATTCTCTTGAACTGGTAGGTGAAAATTGGTTAGAGGCATTTTGGTCTGCCATAAAAGTTGAATTTGTATTTCCAAAACGTTAGAGGTTTTGATTTAAACCAATTTAAGGCTTTGATAAAGGTCAATGCAAATTATACCCGAGTCACGTACTTCATAGCAATCTTACACAAATGTAGTTGTAATTGTTTTTTAGCCGTTTGTCAGCTGTGGAAATATTGAATTCATCTATTCGTTTTTAATTCAAATGCCTCTAAAACTGTATGAAGGAGGAAAAAAAATCAAAACTGCAAGAGATAGTCTCACATTAATTAAAGTGAATATGTTTTCCTACCATGCAGAGTTGAACCGTTCATCTATTAGAGATAGTTAATGAAATACCCTTTCAAAAGACAAAAAAAAAACCACAAAATCTCAAAACGAACTATTTTGTGTTCCCTTCCATGATTTCCTTGTTCTCCTCAAATTCGTGGTTATGTTTTCTGTCTATATCGTAATTCCATCACTAAGTTAAAGTGAAAGGATATGGCTATATCATTCGTGGAAGTAAGACAATAAAAATCCAACTCACAAAACTTCCTGGCAGGTTCATTCCATTACCTTCCCTAGCAGTCATTCACCTATAGTTTTCCACGTTTCTTACCCCCCCCCCCCGCATGATAAGGAAGGATGTCTCTCTTAATGCGACCGGGACAGAATCGAAATCTCTGGACTCTGGATAACAACATATTTGCAATTGTTCGTCCGGTGCAAATCTTCGGATAATGTGCAGTCCCAGTCCACCAACTTTCGATAATAGCCTCTCGATCAGCCATGTCGTGAATTTAATTGCATTTTCTGCAAGATTCTGGAAAGTGACCCAAAACTAGGTAACACCCCTCATAAAATTCCTCTAGTAAATGACTCACTCACCTAACAGTAATTACATATCTATATTTCTAACCAATTTTAGTATACCAATAAACAATGTCACGCGCCTTACTCCATGTGGTTGCTGATTCCACTTCACTGGACTATATGTAGATGATAACAAATTTATATGTTCATGTACTGTAATTTTCTTCTAATATTGTTACCAGGGTCTCTAAGTATAGCAGTGTTTGAACCACTGACAGAGCCACCCTGGTAAAATAAGACGTAATAAATAAAATCTAAATAAATTTTCAAAGGAATTGATGCGTTGTAGAGAGTCACCTTGCAGTCAAATGCGAAAACTCTCCAGTGTTTTTTTTTTTTTTGGGGGGGGGGGTAGCTGGTCACAAATATTAGGTCCTAATCGTGGTGGCACGACAGTTTGCTCCTGCGACATTTGCGCGGGTGTTAATTTCTCAGAGGGCATAGGGTTAGGGTTGGGAATGTAACAGAATTTTCGATTCAGAGTAATGGCAACATAATTACTAGGGTTTATTTAGTTTTGGAGGTTAGATTTTATGTTTCGCTTAACGTGCAGACTTTGCCTTCGGAGGAAATGTCATGAAACCCGGCCTAGCCGCTAAGCCGCACGCAGGGGCGTCGATCAATTTTTCAGATTGGGGGGAGGCAAAATCATGAATCAACTTTCCAAAGGCGCTCGATCACACAAAACGAACGAACTCACCCACACCCCCCTACACCCCCCACACACATCGGCCTATATTATATATATGCAAATATATATATATACAATGTATATGACTCATGAGAAAGAGACACATATCTCACTCTCACCAACAATGCGAGTGCGAAGCGCAAGCTAAATTTTTTTGGTAAAGTGACATGAAAACAGGGAAAATGTACCTGTTTAAGTTTGTTTGTAGTAACTCATGAGGAGGATAGATAGATACATGTATCTTACTACACAGATAATGCGAGTGCCTAGAGCGAGCTGAAATTTCTTTATATTCTGACCTGAAAGCTTGATATTCTAAGCATATTTGGTACCAATGATTAAGATAGGTATCTAGAAGAACAATAGATGCGAAGCGCGAGCTGAAAATTTTGATATTTCGATCTGTAAAAAAAGTTTAATGGACGCTTTTAATAAAGAACAAGATATATATCCAACAAAAGATTATTGCAAATCGAAGCGGACTTTCTTTTGAGATTTAGAACTGAAAACGGGACATTCTATTCATCTATTTAATCATGAAAAGTGTGGGTTTTTCTACAGAAATTATTGAAAATTTTAATATTTCGATCTGAAAAAATGACAGTTTAATGGACGCTTTTAATAAAGAACAAGATATATATCCAACAAAAGACTATTGCGAATTAATCGAAGCGGGAGTTCTTTTGGGGTTTAGAACTGAAAACGGGACATTCTATTCATCTATTTAATCATGAAAAGTATGGGTTTCTTGCTACAAAAATTATGCGTGGGCGAAGCGCGAGCTGAAAATTTTTATATTCCAATCTGAAAAGCGGACATTTTGAGCATGATTTTGAATCAAAATCGAGTTGGTATCTCAATCTCACTTGCTGATTTCAGTGTAGCATCACAATCTTATTTTATTGTTTAGTTGCTCATGCGGAATTATTGGGGGGGCAGAACGATATGTTTGCCCCCACCCCAATATTCTCATTGGTGGGGCGATCGCCCCCCTGCCCCCCAGGATCGACGCCTCTGGCCACACGTACTCATACTGATATTTTACGTAATGCCCCCACCCCCAGGAAAGAAATGTGCACCTGCCACTGCAATTTTTTTATTTGGTCCAATGTTAATTCGTCCAATTACCAAATCATCTATCATTTGGTCTACCATCAGTTCGTCTAATATCCACATAATCTAATTTCGATTTCGTCCACTAGATCACTATTTCGTCTAATAATCAGTTCCAATAGCCATTGATTAAGTGTTAATTAGGCAAAATGAATGATAATAAAACGAATGTTACACCAATTGGTACAAGACGAAATGGTCATAGTCATAGACGAACTGGTGATCAGGCGAAAGTGATATGATTGGACCAAACGGTTGGTAGACGAAATGTTGATAGACGGAATGGCATTAGACTAAATGAAGTTAGACCATGTGGTGAGTGGACAAGTTTTAGACGAATCGGCAATTACCCCCACTGCCTGACCAACTGACTTCAAGTAGGAGAATCTTAGCGCCCAGGTAAGCATGGTAAGGTTGTTAGGACAAATGTTTTATCGATCACTTTTCGGGGATTTCCCCTATTTTCACAGAATGTATAAGCCCATTACCCGGTAACATAAAGCTCAGGGATTGATCGTAGCGCTGTTCTTCGTAATTGATCATACACAATAATCAATGCGATTAATTGTAGAAATCAACCCTACAATCAATGGCTAACGTTTGTGCTATGGAACCCGGGTCATTAGAAACACAGAGTTTCCTGTTATGTCGACCTCGATATCACCTTTATTTCCTGATTCCCAGGTAAAGGACTACCTATATTGAAAACATACTTTATTGTTATCTTATTGTTATGTGAAATATCCTTTATCAATCAATCAACAACAGAAAATCTACTGTATTACATTAAAAAAAACTTTCATTTTTAGATCGATCCAGGTTTTGGAATCATATTCCAAACGAAACAATTAGCTGTTGATCCTAAAATATGTTTAAATGTGAATCAAATTCTTTTTTTGGTCCAGCTCTGGGCTCAGGTAAGATGTACTGGCTGAACAAAATAAGTTATGCATTTGTTTTGTTTTCCACCCTTCTTCTTTTGGAAAGGTCCTGCGTTAGTTTTTTTTCTGCTCTCTCTTTTCTTATCTCACCCCTTCTCTCTCTTAGTTTGATTATTTCTCCACTTTCCCTCTCAATAATCAAAAATGTATTGTCTTGTATTGTGTTGAAATTTTTTGTTATTCATTTTGTGGAATATGAGAATAATTTTGTTGTTAATGCTTAGGTCCTCCTATGTATCATTATCGATGTAACACTATATTCTTTCAAATCTATTTTTGTCAAGCATGGTGAAAAGTAAAACAAACAAAAATATCAGATCGAATCAATATCAGAATATAGATCAAAGGTTAGCCAATTTAATGGCCTTTTATAAGATTTTGATATTGGATAAGGCCTATATGATCTTTCACGACAGGTAAATGGTTTAATTATGATATTTATGAGAAAAAAAATAACAAACAAAAAACAACAGGGGCCCGTTGCAGAAAGAGTTGCAATCAATCGCAACTCTAAAAATCAAGCGCAACTTGATTTTCAACCAATCAACAGCGCGCATTTGGGACTTGCGATTGATTTTTTGACTTGCGTTTAAACGCAACTCTTTCTGCAACGGACCCCAGTGCTTTAGTTTGTGGGATGAGGGATAAGGAAAGTAAAATATGAAATGGAAACTTTTTTCTTCTTCCACTGTTCTCACCTCCCCCCTCTCTTGAAAGACATGTGTAGTATTTCCATATAATCGTTGGTCATAATTCGGGATTTCATACCGATTATTTTTTATCAGGAATCGTTAGTCGCCGACAAATCCCTGCTTCTATTTATGTCGATTTCGTCATTTTATTTGGAAATTTGCCTTAAATTTAGTCAACATGCCTGGAGAGATGTAGGACGTATTTTAATCGAATTTGCGCATGCGTAGAACTAACCAATCGCTTCGGAGCGATCTCAACTTTCCACCTTTCTTAGATTACACACTTCAAAACTCTGGTGTTGATTTAACACCAGACCGGAATCTATATGTACACACCTGAGAAGTATTGAAACAACACCAGTTTGGAATCAAACCGATGCTGTTTTCATACTAATTGGTGTTGTATAAACACCTATCTGGTGTTAGACCAAAGCCAAACTGGTGTTGTTTAACACTTCTCTGGTGTGGACATAAATCACAGGCTGGTGTTAAACCAACAACGGAGTTTTTGCAGTGTAGAAGAGAGAGAGAGAGGGGGGGGGGTGCGCTCGAAGAGACCTACAAGAGTGGTGCACAACTTTGAAGTTTTAGATAGAAGGAATATATTCATATTGTCATGACTATTTTGGATAGCAATCGGTGGAAAAGGGTTGCCTTGTCCCCCCCCCGGTAGTTAAAGAAACAAACTCTTTCTATCAAGTAATCGTTTGGGGATCGATGGCATCTCTTGGTAATAAGAAATATGATTGAATTAAATAAAAAAAAATCCAACCAATCAATATAAAGATGTTTAAATATGATTTTTGTTGATTTGTTGATTGCTACTGCCTGTCCATGCAATTGGCAATGACTGGCCTCGGGTTTGACCTTCTTTTCTCTGGGGATATTTCTGGCCCGGACAATCCAGGTTATAAAATATATGTATCTCTTGTGTAAAAGAGAAAGTGGTTGTTATTTCCTGTTAAGACCTAATTAGGTGTATTCGAAATCCCGGATCCTGAAAGAGCTTGAAATTGAGGCAAATAAAAACGGTGTGCTACCTGGTACAAGCTTCAGTCGAGGCTTTTGAAATACTTCTACCAAGTTCGCTAACATACACTGGTTGATTTAACAAAGCTTCTCCTTTTGGTTGTCTGAAGATTGAACTGATTCAGCCCTGCTCGGTGTCCTAATCAACCATCATGGGGTTGGTTGCACTGTTCTTCGTCCTTTCCATTAGTGCATCGCTGATACCTGGAGGGATAACGAATTCTGCGTAAGTATAACACACAGGGGGTCTGTTGCATAAACTTTTTACCTGGGAAAACTCTGGTAAAAACTGAAAACTAAGGTAAATCTGATTTCTGCCATTGACTTCAACACAGGGCAAAAAACTTCGGTAGAAACAATCTGAGTTTTCGTAGGTAGAAAGTTTTATGCACCGGGCCCAGGGAGTGGATCATGTGCACGCGATTTGTGTGCTTCAGTCAATGACGACTATAGCTTGCTTGAATACTCCCCAGGCCGGGGTAATAATTGATTTGTAATGGTTCAGATAGCTAGCCCACACCATTATGAATAACCAAATTATCGTTATATAAATTCGAATGGTTCAGTCCCCGTTTGGTAGGATTTTATGGCAATTCATTCTTCGCTTTCAAAGGTTAAAGGTCAGGTCCACCCCAACAAAAAGGTGATTTGAATAAAAAGAGAAAAATCAAACAAACGTCGCATAGAAAATTTCGTCAAAATCGGGTGTAAAATAAAAAGTAATGACAATTCGAAGTTTCGATAAATTTCACAAAACAGTTATACACATCCTGGTCGGTATGCAAATGAGGGTAGTGATGACGTCATCTATGCACTCACTGTTTCCTTTGTATTCTCTTATCTGAAATATTGTCATCATGTGAAACAATGTTTTATTCCTCCCTGAACATGTGCTGTTCACATTGTTTTAAGATTTTATGGTTCTGTCAAGTTGGTCCTTATTGTCAAGTCTGCAAAATTGAAATATTGTATCATTCAAACAAAAACAAAAAATAACAAGAAATAGTCAGTGAGGGGCATCCTCGACTCATTCATTTGCATGCTACTGATTTGTGCATATAACCATGATAACTGTATTGGGAAATTAAGCGAAAGTTTAAATGTCAGAACTTTCTTATTTTACATTTTGATGAAATTTTCACCGTTATGATTGTTTGATTTTTCTGTATTTCAATTCAAATCAACATTTTTCTGGGGTGGACTTGGAGTTTAAGTAGCCCCCCCCCCCATCCCTGGATCTCGATCTTGTCCGTATTAAATCCTCATTGGTTTCCCTCATTTTGTTTTTTTTAAACACTTGTAGGCTTATATACATGGACAACAATATCAAATGAGCCTAATTTCTTGTCATTTTTTTTAACAAGTGCACACCTAGTTACCAATTATGCATATAGCATTCCTATTTATTTGAAAGCAGGATAAAAGAGCGTTGTAGATTAAATGCCTTGCTCACGGGCATAGGTGCCGCAGCCGGGGATCGAACCCTGGACTTTCCATGTATAGCCAGGCGCCTTAGACCACTCGGCCATCGCACCTCCACTCATCATTATTTCTTATGATGATTGATTTGGGGACGTAAAGGACATTTGCTTAACCCTTTCCTCGCGTAGGCCTACTTCCCACAAATGCACACTCGGTGCCGCGCGAGCGTTCCTCGCTAAAACAAATAATCCATTTTATGTATCCTTCGGTACCATAATAACATCATATGTGAAATTAAATTTTACCAAGTTCTGATCATTGGGTCCTATTATCCAAATAATAGGACCCAATTTATATTTATACAGAAACATATTTATACAGAAAGCTTGTGATATTCTCTCTACAACTTTGCTTGGAACATTTCCCGCCCTCAAAATGTTGCAGTGAAAAGTTATAGGGAGTTGAATTGAGAAAGTCCAGTTTAGCTCCTTATACCTCACTGAAATTCAGCACAGAGGGGTCTATGTGCAGTGCACAAATAAGACAAAATAAAGGGCGCATCAGTAGGTCGAATACTTTAGCCAATGCATTGAGTCTGGCTCATGTGTGTGTGTGGGGGGTGCGTGTGTGTGTGTATTTGAGTTTTGTCAGACGTGTATCAATCACATATGATTATTTACATCTGGGACCGACCTTTAACGTCACCATCCGAAAGACGTGACCAGAAGCTCGAATCTCTGCATCAATTTGTAACTTCCCCTCAACTTGGACAGGCGCACGCCACAACGCCCAGTTCATTTTGGGCTCTTAACTATTTTATTGAGAGTTGGATAAGAACCCAGGACCCACTCAACTATTAGTACCTAGTTTCCATTGATCGTGAAGTCTAGTCCTTGCGATTGGCAATTTACCGACGAAACCTCGACTGTCAAGATTCGCTCCCTCGCTCCACGATTCAACGGCGGTCTTAATCGTGGAGCAATCGCAGAGATATTTTCAGATCGTAACAGATCATATCGGATCAGTCGTGGCAATCGCATTGATCGTAGGGAAAAATTTGAATGGTTCAACTTTATATGAAAACGTAGCTTTCGTAAAGGATCACGCACAGTGGGAAAAGAGGTGTAGGATCCAACTCGTGGCTTGCTGGAATAATTATGGTTCCTCTTTCAAGGGAGACTAAAGGGGAATCCGACTCACCTAAATAAATAAATGAATAAATTCAGATACCGAAAAAACAGATATAGGTGAAAGAGCCTTAAAGGGATGGTCCAGGCTGAAAATATTTATAACTAAATAAATAGAGTAAAGTTAGCAGAGCAAAATGCTGAAAATATCATCAAAATCGGATGACAAATAACGATTTTTTTTAATTTTAAAGTTTATCAATATTTTGTGAAACAGCAATTGCACATCGTCATGAATATTCATTTGGTGGGCTGATTATGTCACGTCCCCACTTTCCTTTGTCTTATATTGTTACATGATATACTAGATATTCTTTTTTTTTATACATGTGTAAATGATGTGTATCCATTATATGATGAAGTAAATTGCGGCAACTCAATCAGTTGTCAATCCAATTGATTTAGTTGTTGGGAGAATATTTTTGAATAAACCTAATTTCATATAATTAAATACAAAAGAACAAGTGATGGATATGACATCATCAGCCCACCTAATGAATATTCATAAAGACATGCATAGAGACATTCATTCATAAAGACATGCATAAAGACATGCATAGTGGAGACATTCATAAAGACATGCATAGTGGAGCGTTGTGGTCCAGTGGATAAGTCTTCTGACTTTGAAACAGACGGTCGTGGGTTGGAATCCCAGCCATGGCGTAATTTCCTTCAGCAAGAAACTTATCCACATTGTGTTGCACTCAACCCAGGTGAGGTGAATTGGTACCCGGCAGGATTAATTCCTTGAATGCACGAGCGCTGAAAGGCAGCTCGAGCTAAAGCCGGGGTAATAATAATAACAACGCGCCTCGGAATAGAATATTTCTAGATAGATGGCGCTATAGAAATGCCTATTATTATTATTATTATTATTATTATAGAGCTGTTTCACCGGAATAATGCAAATGTTGAAATTCAATAACTTCGTTATTTGTCATCCGATTTTGATCAAATTTTCAGCATTTTGCTTTGTGAATTTTACTCTATTTATTGAGATATAAATATCTCTAACCTGGACCATCCCTTTAGATTTTAATATTATAAGCAGATTATGGCCAGGCCGCTCTTCTCCAGCAATTGTATGCCTAGAACCTAACTACATGTATTTTCATGGAAAGATTTGATTATTTTTACTCTTTAATTTGAGAACGATAGATGCACTGAATATTGTTGAATGGGATAGGAATATAAAACCAAGCTACAATAAGATGTTGATGACTAGATGACACAATTCCAATTTCATCAATTTCGTATAATTATTGTTCAATTCTTATTATTTTTAGCATTATCATAAGCAGTACGCGATATTCGATAGCA